>NC_064617.1:387781167-387913667 GCF_023898315.1 Schistocerca nitens | reverse complement strand
GGTCGTTCACATTTAGATTTTTAGCGGTTTCGCTCTCACATAATGCGAATGCCAGGGTATTTCGTTTGAAATGGCACGGCCAATTTCGTTACTCATCTTATGTTAGACTTTGTCTTCTGTGTCTGATGATCTCTTTGTTGACGGGATGTTAAACCTGATTTTCTTTTTTCCTCCTTGTGTTGTCTTCCGCGGTTTTCTCTAAAAGTACACACGTATTTGCGTAATCCGTGTTCTCTCGTATAGCTTTCTCCTTTTCCTCATAACATCGCCTTTCACGATCTTTGCTGGAAGTACACTCCTGGAAATGGAAAAAAGAACACATTGACACCGGTGTGTCAGACCCACCATACTTGCTCCGGACACTGCGAGAGGGCTGTACAAGCAATGATCACACGCACGGCACAGCGGACACACCAGGAACCGCGGTGTTGGCCGTCGAATGGCGCTAGCTGCGCAGCATTTGTGCACCGCCGCCGTCAGTGTCAGCCAGTTTGCCGTGGCATACGGAGCTCCATCGCAGTCTTTAACACTGGTAGCATGCCGCGACAGCGTGGACGTGAACCGTATGTGCAGTTGACGGACTTTGAGCGAGGGCGTATAGTGGGCATGCGGGAGGCCGGGTGGACGTACCGCCGAATTGCTCAACACGTGGGGCGTGAGGTCTCCACAGTACATCGATGTTGTCGCCAGTGGTCGGCGGAAGGTGCACGTGCCCGTCGACCTGGGACCGGACCGCAGCGACGCACGGATGCACGCCAAGACCGTAGGATCCTACGCAGTGCCGTAGGGGACCGCACCGCCACTTCCCAGCAAATTAGGGACACTGTTGCTCCTGGGGTATCGGCGAGGACCATTCGCAACCGTCTCCATGAAGCTGGGCTACGGTCCCGCACACCGTTAGGCCGTCTTCCGCTCACGCCCCAACATCGTGCAGCCCGCCTCCAGTGGTGTCGCGACAGGCGTGAATGGAGGGACGAATGGAGACGTGTCGTCTTCAGCGATGAGAGTCGCTTCTGCCTTGGTGCCAATGATGGTCGTATGCGTGTTTGGCGCCGTGCAGGTGAGCGCCACAATCAGGACTGCATACGACCGAGGCACACAGGGCCAACACCCGGCATCATGGTGTGGGGAGCGATCTCCTACACTGGCCGTACACCACTGGTGATCGTCGAGGGGACACTGAATAGTGCACGGTACATCCAAACCGTCATCGAACCCATCGTTCTACCATTCCTAGACCGGCAAGGGAACTTGCTGTTCCAACAGGACAATGCACGTCCGCATGTATCCCGTGCCACCCAACGTGCTCTAGAAGGTGTAAGTCAACTACCCTGGCCAGCAAGATCTCCGGATCTGTCTCCCAATGAGCATGTTTGGGACTGGATGAAGCGTCGTCTCACGCGGTCTGCACGTCCAGCACGAACGCTGGTCCAACTGAGGCGCCAGGTGGAAATGGCATGGCAAGCCGTTCCACAGGACTACATCCAGCATCTCTACGATCGTCTCCATGGGAGAATAGCAGCCTGCATTGCTGCGAAAGGTGGATATACACTGTACTAGTGCCGACATTGTGCATGCTCTGTTGCCTGTGTCTGTGCCTGTGGTTCTGTCAGTGTGATCATGTGATGTATCTGACCCCAGGAATGTGTCAATAAAGTTTCCCCTTCCTGGGACAATGAATTCACGGTGTTCTTATTTCAATTTCCAGGAGTGTATAATACGTATTTGCGTAATCCAAGTTCTTTGTATACCAAGAAGTAATTCTTTTAGTGGTGGTTTAACTTCATATTAACATCACTACAGTCCGATTAAAATTACTTGAGGGTTGACGTCTGTCACGTGCCGCTATAGTGTTGCCACATCGTCTGCCGGCCACTGCTCGGTGACATACGGACATGGCAGGTCACTTCACAAGTGTTGTTTGTGTATCGCGGAGCAGTGCTGGAAGTGGCCACGCGAGGTATGTTGGAAATGCGACATACGTAGTCGACAGCTGATTTTAAGTTACCAATGATTGGACTGCGGCAGATTAAGCGATTTGTAGCCCTCTATTTAAACTCAGGTCCTAACCTAACCACAACCTCGTGATGTGCAATGTATCTTCTACGAGCAAACTAAAGATGAAATAATTCAGTTTCAGCACTAAAAGCAAACTGTCAATTTCTCGCTACCATTGGCTACCTGAAACTATACTAATACTGTTCACACGAGGGCGTTGGCCCTTTGTCGCAGTTTGTAGGCGACACAGGCAGATTCAAAACGAAAAGAGAATGATACGAAGAAAAATGCGAGGAAATAACAAAGTCAATACGATGATAAATATGACGTGGCAAGGAATTAGAAATAAAAAATACTTCTAAACCAATTAATTGAATAAAACTAATACTCAAACGCTTTTGATTAGATTAAGAAATAAGAAAAATTTCGCCACATTTGACGAGATTCGAACCTACGACTTTCCACACATGAGGTTTATAAGCCAGCAATAGCGCTACGCCACAACACTGCGATAAGTAGTTACATTTATGACTGGTGACCCAGTCGTGACGATGAATTGCAGACTTGAAAAATTCGGCCTCAGGCAGTGTCTTACGAAGTTCAGCCGGTCTCCGTAATTGTGACAGCTGTATATGTGACGCTGAATCGCGTCTTGTGCGGAAGTATCCAGTAGTGCTTGGTTAGGGCTATATATGTCATGTGCCATGTGCAATGAAATACGAAATAAGTGAGAGACCCATGATTCGGGATCCAAACACCTCAAGGAAGAATTCCAGACGAGGAATTGCAAGTGAACTGGCAAGATGGTGTGGCCGTTTGGCAACGGGGATCGATCCGAGCGTGACATTGAGTGCTCTGATTGGAGGAAACCAGCTCCAACGCGTGAAATGTAAACTGTCAATTAATTTTAATCGCACAATAGATTGTAAGTCTCTCTGCAATCATTAATCTCTAAAAATATTTTTAGGCATACAGTTTCACTCTATTTCGACGGTTTGACTGTTGGTGCACCATTATTTTTGTTTTTCCGTTGTAAGTGATTCTGTATAGCACATCTGTGGCAGTGAGTACATTGTGACAGTTTCATTACATCCTAGACGTACATTCATATGGCTATACAAAGTGACGAAATATTGATACTGCATCGTTGTGTTACGCGGGCACCTTAGAACCAAGTACCGTTTTTATATTTGAAACTATAGAGACCCATCATGTCACCAGCGGTAGCAGATTCTTAATAATGTCTTTGTAGAGAGCAAATTAAGGGTGGAGCCCCGCCCCAAGATTTATGGAAGCATAACTGTCAACACGGTTAATTAAATCATTCACTAGCCTTTGATTCCCAATTCCTTAATTACTTAATCCAGGAATATTATGAGGGAAATAGTTCAACGTTATCCTGAGCTAAGGAATAACCGGCGCAGAGCAACGTGCCACAGCATATTTGCGCGTACAGACGACCGACAAATACGTTGTAGCGAAAGTTTTTGATTCACTCCGTGCTGAGTTTGACGATGCGCAAAAAAAAAAAAAAAAATATCGCATGTAGATTACATATAGCTCAGCTAAATACTCGAAACCCCCAACAATCACAAAGTTTGTTGTGATAAACCTAAAGATTCACAAAAAGAGGCATTTTGAAATATTTAAGACTATCTCCTTTTCGGTATGGCGATGTTAGTTTATAGGTTTCACACGAAAGAGACGTAAACATGTATGTTACCTCTGTTACCATACTCGTATTGTATCGTTGCTTCGGCGCCGCCTTCAATTAGGTTACTTGAACGCTGAGAGCTTGCATGTTATAAGGTTTTTGCTGATTATGAATTGACGACAGCTTAATTATTAGCACCAAACGCAGTGCTGATGGAGTCATCCGTGCGTCTTACCGCCATATGGTTTCGCAGCGCCCTCCCGCCCCCGCGGGACATAGTTTTTAATTAAGCATCTCTTTGTGCCTTTCCTCTGGCTGTAGATTGTCGCCAACCTTGTGGCGCCTTATTGCAGGCATTAAGCGATTAGCACCATAATTCTCAAAATCTGGCTTTCTGTCTCGTCTGTGTGTTTGATATGTCGGGCTACACAACTGTCATCTTTCAGGAAACTCGCAAATTTTTCGCTCGTATATCTTCGTTTCTCCTCGCAGTAGTCAGTCGTCCGCTTCTTGCGATAAAGATTTTAGTGAACTTTTAGGTGGGCAAACTATTTTCTTTTCTGCTTTCCAGATTGCTCAAAGGACACTCAGTGTTAGACTGTTCGTGCATGAGGTTCGTAGATTAGACTGCAGACAGTGCGGCGTGAAGTTTTGACATGTATGCATCATAAAGTTTTTTTTTTGCATGAATTGGTTTGAGATCTGGACTTATACATATATTTTGAAGCTATTAAATGTAATGTTTGTGATCTCGTGCCTTCCTTCCTCCACGTCCTTTTGAGAGTACTAGGAGTTATCAAATGAATTCTGTACGTTTTACATTAAACGAACAGTAGTGATGGACAGAGGTTGAAAATAGCGCTTTAGTTGTAAATTCGGACTGTTATAAGCCCATCCCCCGAGCGCTCGGGGCCCACGGCACAGCTACGACACCTGAGGATGGGTTTATAACAGTCCGAAACCGGTCGTGTGAAAATAAAGTAATTTACAACTGAAGCGGTATTTTCAACCTCTGCTGTAATGCTCAGTTGCGGATGTTCTCACAACATGATTGTTTGTAGTAATGATGAACATGTAGTATGTATAAACATATCATGCGTACTCAAGCCTAACTGCCTCTTATAATAATTAGGGATCGTGGTCATATTCACTTGACAGATACACCTTTGGCGCTTATCCGTCGTGGAACTATTTTTGTTAAAACAAATGGGTCATTGAATGAAGAAAAACTACGAAGTATGAAAAGAAAGTCCAGAGTAGCAGTTTACATTTTACAAATATAAAATATTTATATTTGAATTGCTTCACATAAAATAGAACATGTTTTTTTGAAAAGTGTGTTTCAGATGTAAAATAAAAATAGAAAAATAGGTATTTCGCATCTTGTATTTACATTTGTATTTCAAGAAATTCACATCTCTGCTATCCAGTTACGACTGGATCTTCTGTTTTACGAGAACAACGGAGACTCGATTATCCGGTCTAATTATTGTCGTATGTAATTCGGATAATCGAAAATCGGGTAACTGAATTTATGAAGGAAAGCGATTTTTGTATTATTAACTCTAGAATGATAACAAACGTCACCAATGTATGGTCATATTTTAGGTACGTTGTCATATGGTTATCTTTCTAGGGTTTATAAAATAATGTTAGGTGTTTATTGAAAACAAGAAAAACAAAATAATCTTATTAAAATTAACAAAACTCAAGGTTATTTAAGAGAGTAGAGGCACATTTTCATACATGCTTACATATTTTTTTAATTACTAAAATACTGCAACCTTTATCATGAAATACCTAACAAAAGTCACACAAGACAGTAACTATAGTTTATTTTTGTTTACAATATTCGGTAATTGTCATTGCTGCTACATCGCTAATTAGTTTTAACTGTAGTGAACTGACGATATCACAGATTGCGTGTTTTTCGAACCATTTGAAAGCTGGCTTGAAATTTTTCCGCATGAAATGGCCCTGCATCGTTTTCTGTATCTATGTTTCCGTCTGTTTAATCTTCCTGCGTTTCCTGCTGTTCATTCTCCGCATGGGGCATGGTCTGGTAGTGCCCGCGGTTGACAATCCGGATAATCGCGAATCCGTATAACTGAGGTCCGGATAATCGAGTCTCCACTATAAGTTAAACCCGAACCACACCACGCGTACTAATTATAAAATTTACCCCGAACATAAGGAAATAGGTGGCATCTTTATTTCGGAAAGGAGCTGATTTGACAATGTGCAGCAGTCACAGACATAAATGTGTGCTCACAGACATAAATATCTGCTTAATCCCAGTTCTGTGACGGTTAGAGACAGAAGATTTCCAAAATCAGCAACAGTGCAAATTTAGTGGTATTTCAGATAGTGTATATTAACTTAATAGCGCGAGAAGGAAGTGGGGTAGTGGTACTACTGCCTAGTTTTTTGAACTGGAGTTTTTTTTGCACATACCCCCCTCTCAGGTATCGTTGTTTTTTATCTAGGACTTCGCGTGACAAGTACAGCTGGGGATTACGGTACACATTTCTCTTAAATTCTTAAACTCTGACAAATATTTTTCGGCGTATGTCAGCAGCCAGTTATGACCACCTGTAAAAGTATTAGAAGTTCTTGTGTTGGAGAACGACAGCATTCTGCAGTAACGCCAGAAGTTGACCAGGTACTTCTACCCAACTGGGAATATTTTACAGAAAATATCTTTTGTTTTACAAAATTTGTAGAACAATGAATAATAAAGATTCTTGTTCAGCATGTGTCTTGAGCAAAACCGCCAGACACGAACACCACCCAGTAAATCGCCCGACGTAGAACTAAATCAGGCCATGCTGAGGCAGTTGAAAGGAAGTAAGACATGAAAAACTGTAGATGTGTTTTGCTATTTGGTTGACAAAATTACTGACGATGGCCGAAGTAGAGAGGACATAAAATGCAGACCAGCAATAGTCAGAAAAACGTTTTTTAAAAGAAGAATTGTTAACGTAAAATGTAAATACAAGTGTTAGGAAGTCTTTTCCGAAGATATTTGTCTGGAGTGTAGCCTTTCACGGAAGTGAAATGTGGACGATACACAGTTCAGATGATAAGGAAATAGGTTCAGAAATATGATGCTACCGAAGAATGTTGAAGCTTAGATGCGTAGATCGAATAACTAATCAGACGGTACAGAATCGGATAGAGAAAAAAGAAATTATGCCGAAGTTTGGGTAAAAGAAGGGATCGGCTCATAAGACACATCATGAAGCACGAAGGACTAGTGAGTTTGGTAACGAAGGGATGTGTGGGGGGACAAAATTTTAGTGGAGACTTGACTACAGGAAGTGGGTCCAAATGGTTGTAAATCGCAGTAGGTATGCAGAACTGAAGAAACTGTGTCGAGAGTGGCACCTAAAATCAGCCTTCAGACTGAAGTCTGCAGAAAGAAGTCGCCCATACACTGGATGTTTAAAGAAAAAAGTGTGACGTATTCCTACAAGAGCGAGTTTGATCAAAGCTAGTTCGAAATGTAGCTGTAATGCTATGTCCGGCAATCAGTACCTGTTGAGATATGGGCCATTTTGCTTGTGGCAAATGTGTAGTAATGAGTCAAGGCTCAAAAGAGGTGGCATAGTAAATCACCACAACACGCACGTTTGAGCAGACGCAAATCCTCGAGCAATCGTGGAGATGGGACGTCAGAATCGTTTCAGTATCAGAGTATGGGTAGGAATTTTCGGTGACAGACTGATAGGGTCACACTCTTCACAGATTAACAGGTGCTGCGTATTGTCGATTTCTGTGCTATGAATTATCAACGCTACAGAAGAGCGTTACCCTGTCAGAAGGACAATGATTGTTGTTTGTACACAAGCCGACACCACCCGCATTTTGTACGGATCGTGCGGCGTTACCTAACTGCAACGATTAATGAGGAATGGATTGGTCGAGGAGGTTCGGTAGCATGGCCTCCCCATCCACCGAACCTGAATCCGTTTGATTTCTGGTTGTGAGACCATTTAAAGGCGTTGGTGTATGCTCAAATCCGTCGACAACGTGCAGACGTTACAGAAACGTGTGACAAATGCAAGTCGCGCAATCCGAATGGACACTCTAAGACAAAAAAGTGCATCACGAAGGAATTACCCGAATGGGACAGAAATCAGTAACCAGGCAAACAGATGATTACAATTTCAGAAAAAGTGGACAATTTAGTTAAGGGAAAAGCTTCACAAATGGAGCAGGTCAGTAACACCTTGCTCCATCTGAGGCCGTTATCCAAGACTCCTGATTGTTGGGCCGTATGGCGGGCGACAAAGGTGTTGGTTCAAATGGTTCAGAGCACTATGCGACTTAACTTCTGAGGTCATCAGTCCCCTAGAACTTAGAACTACTTAAACCTATCTAACCTAAGGACAGCACACACATCCATGCCCGAAGCAGGATTCGAACCTGCGACTGTAGTGGTCGCTCGGCTCCAGACTGTAGCGGCCAGAACCGCACGGCCACTCAGGCCGGCAAAGGTGTTGGTATGCCACCGCTGTCCGGAGTGTCTCCATACATGTCTTCGGTGGTAATCTGAGTTTAATTCGAAGCGGGCTCATCACTGAAGATAATTCTACTCCCGTCAGTGAGATTCCAGGCCGAAGACGAGTCTTTAGACACACCGGAGAACGGTAGGATACCAGTCTAACTCGTCGACGACCAGACAACCAGAATTATTGGCCTGAGATGCCATTTCATTTCATAGCAGGACCCCTTTGGTTGTCATCCGCGGCACCCTTACAGCTCAGGGTACGTCTACGCCCCGTTTTGTTGCCCTTCAAGGCAAACCATCCTGGACTTACGTTTTAATAAGATAAGTTCCGTCCGCACGCGGCCAGAGTTTCTACTGCCTCTCTTCGTGCTTGCCAATCTCTACCTTGGCCAGCAAGGTCTTCTGACCTGTCCCCAATTGAGAACGTTTGGAGTATTACGGGCAGGACCGTCCAACCAGCTCGGGATTTTTGACACTTTAAGACGCCAGTGGGACAGAATTTGGCGTGATATCCCTTAGAACGATACCCAAGAACTATGTCATTCAGTGCCAAGCCGAATAAATGCTTGCATAACGAGATTAAGGAAAGGCAAGCCTACGTTTCTAGCATTTGCAGACTTAGAGAAAGCTTTTGACAATGTTGATTGGAATACTCTCTTTCAAATTCTGAAGGTGGCAGGGGTAAAATATAGGGAGCGAAAGGCTATTTACAATTTGTACAGAAACCAGATGGCAATTATAAGAGTCAAGGGGCATGAAAGGGAAGCAGTGGTTGGGAAGGGAGTGAGACAGTGTGGGGCGGCGGTTTGAAATTTTATGGTGTGTTATAAAATTTTGTAGAATGTAGAATTGTAATGTAGAAACACTTCCCGGCCGATGCACCAATTGTGGGGCGGCTGGTGGAAATTATTTGTTTATATAAATGTTTGGTTTGTAGAAAAGATGCATTCCTTGCCGTTTTAACCATATGTGGGGCGGCGAGTGGAATTAATTGTTCTATAAATGTTCCTATTATTTATGCTGTCTTTTGCCGTTTTCAACACTGGCTCTCTAACTACAATATTGGCAACCAGAAAGTGATTAGCAAAACGTGAAGCCTGTAATTAGAATTCCTAGTGCCCACTTCATCTGAGAAATACACTTAGAGCTACAGCTTAAAGCTCTGAGGAATTAGGAAATTGTCTGGGATTCATAATCAAAAACGATCGTGAAAAAAAAAAAAACGTTCTCTATTTTCTGAAAGTCACAGATGGGAAAAAAAAAGAATCCATACAATCAGACTAACAGAGCAGTTCAGAGTCTAATGCGCTGATGCAACTGTAACTGTCCAAATTAAACGTTTAAGTGAATGCTCGCCATAATTTGATGATAATGCTCATCAAACGCCACGCTAAATAATGGTAGAATGTCTGTCCCGC
The DNA here is from genome assembly GCF_023898315.1 of Schistocerca nitens. NCBI lineage: Eukaryota > Metazoa > Arthropoda > Insecta > Orthoptera > Acrididae > Schistocerca > Schistocerca nitens. The sequence goes on along the minus strand of NC_064617.1, from coordinate 387,904,084 downwards.
GGCGGCACGTGAAAATACTACATACGCAAACTGAAGATAGATTATTAAAGTCATCCCAGAATGAACACTTCACTCGAAAATGGTTTCATGGTTACGCGTATCCCGAGTAACTTAATACGGCATCCGAGGCTGTTTATAGCAATGATACCGACGCGACACGACTCCCGACACAGATGGTATGTTATTCAGCGTCTGGAGAGAACTGGGGCCTTGCTTCCTCTCGCAGCGTTCATATATACACTGCTGGCCACCGTAAATGCAACACCAAGAAAGACAAGAGGTAGCACAACAAAATTTATTTTGTAGATAACACGTTGACCAAGTATCGAATGATTACGTTTACAGACGTCTGTGACATGTGGTTCCTGCCAGAATCAGTAGCCAGAGTAGCCGCCATTGATGGAGATCACCGCTGCCACACGTCTCGGTATTGAGTCAAAGAGACGTTGGATGTGTTCCTGGGGTACAGCAGCCCAAGCAGCTTCCACACGTTGCCAAAGATCATCTGGTGTGGCAGCTGGGGATGTAATCTGGGTCACTCGTTCAGCAACCATGGACCACATGTTTTCTATCGGCGAAAGATCCGGAGAGCGAGCCGGCCAGGGAAGCACTTCAATCTGGTTATTGACGAAGAACCTTTGGACAATGCGTGCCACGTGTGGTCGCGCATTATCCTGTTGAAATATGGCTGTGGCCGAGCCCTGAAGGTAAGGAAGGACAACTGGCTCCAGCACCTCGGATATGTAGCGCCGGCCATTTAAAGTACCGGCAATGCGAACTAGAGGCGTGCGAGAGTAATATCCACTACCGCCCCATACCATAATACCCGGTGCAATACCAGTGTGGCGGTGCATAATGCAGCTGTCCAGCATCCTCTCTCCACGGTGTCTCCACACTCGAATCCGACCATCGTGGTGCTGCAGACAGAAGCGTGCCTCGTCAGTAAAGACAACGTCATTCCATTCTGCCGTCCACATCCGTCTGTCATCACACCATTGGCGACGGAGACGTCTGTGGTTCTGCGTCAATGGTAGACGAAGCAATAGACGTCTTGCGGACAGACCACTCTGCTGTAAACGGCGTCGAATGGTACGTGCAGACACTGGATGATCCGTTACAGCCGCAATGTGCTGTGCTACAGTTCGGGATGTCACTGAGCGATCCGTCACTGCCATGCGCACAATTTGCCTATCAGCACGTGCAGTGGTGCACCGAGGTGAATGCGATCGACCACGTCGGTCCGTCGTACCCTCCTGCATCCAACTGTCACATATCCGCATTACAGTTGTTTGGTTTCGTCCAACACGACTAGCGATTTCTCTGTATGATAATCCACAATCTCGGTAAGCCACTATCCTTCCTCTGTCGAACTCGGATACTTGATCAAACGATGTTCGCTGTTGTCTACGAGGCATAACTGATCGTCTTGTGAAACAACCACAAGGTAAACACACGTGCCGAACGTACACTCGTCGAAATCGCCAAGCCTTAAATGGCGCTATGAGGTGGCGCCACAGGCGCGCGTGATGTGCGTCTGCGCTGAAATTCTAATCAGTTGCATATCTCATCGCTGCAAACCCATGGTGTAAATTTCACTCGATTCGGATGCTTCCTTCAGGGTGTTGCATTTACGGTGGCCAGCAGTGTATAAAGCCGCGGTGCGGACGGCTAAGGGAACGCCTGATCAAATCGGCTCTCCCGACTAGCCGCTGGGCAAGTAATGCACCACATTAAGTTATTGAATAAATCATTGCTTCTTTTGCTGATGGCCGATGAAACTCTCAATTTAAATGTGCAATCAGCGCACAGGTAAGTAATCATAATAAAATTCTGATGTGGCTAAGTCAATTATTTTGGGCGAGAGAATTAATTTAATTACACTGCACGCAGTAGACGAGCTCTGAACTTGCCCTTTGGAGATACGCTATCGCTATAGTTTTATAGTTATTCAAATGAAACTTCTCACATCTTTATGGTTATAGCGGATCTCCATTCTACTTAAATATAAACATCCTAGCCTTATTTATTAGCCTACTTAATCTATCTTGCTTCCTTAATTTTTAAGACAAAAACCAGAAAATTATGAATTTCAACTAAAATCTTAACTTCTGAGATCCAAAGTACTGTTTCTATTAAATTATTATGGAAAAGGAATCTAAATATAAATTTTTAAGTCTCTAGCTCTTTTCTGTTGCGCCAATGATTTTTACAGAAAAACGTCCAAATTTCGAAAATGGTTAAAGTTATTGAACTGGCATTCAACACATATTAATTTAGTATTACTCCTGACATGCTAGAAACGTTTTAGGTTATTTGCTTGATTTTTAAAAGTATTGCGCAACATTTATGACGTCAGAGCTAGTTACAGCGGACTGGCTGGCACACAATGGAAAGACTGATGTGAATTTACTACAGCGTGAGTAGGCTGCTTCCCTACAACAGGGTTGTTGCCTCTCCCCGATGGTATTCAATCTGTATATTGAGCAAGCAGTAAAGGAAACAAAAGAAAAATTCGGAGTAGGTATTAAAATCCGTGGAGAAGAAATAAAAACTTTGAGGTTTGCCGATGACATTGCAATTCTGTCAGAGACAGCAAAGGACTTGGAAGAGCAGTTGAACGAAATGGATAATGGAATGTAGTCGACTTAAGTCGGGTGATGCTGAGGGCATTAGATTAGGAAATGAGACGCTTAAAGTAGTAAATGAGTTTTGCTATTTGGGGAGCAAAATAACTGATGATGGTCGAAGTAGAGAGGATATAAAATGTAGACTGGCAATGGCAAGGAAAGCGTTTCTGAAGAAGAGAAATTTGTTAACATCGAGTATAGATTTAAGTGTGAGGAAGTTGTTTCTGAAAGTATTTGTATGGAGTGTAGCCATGTATGGAAGTGAAACGTGGACGATAAATAGCTTAGACAAGAAGAGAATAGAAGCTTTCGAAATGTGGTGCTACAGAAGAATGCTGAAGATTAGATGGGTAGATCACATAACTGATGATGAGGTATTGAATAGAATTGGAGAGAAGAGAAATTTGTGGCACAACTTAGTTAGAAGAAGGGATCGGTTGGTAGGGCATATTCTGAGGCATCAAGGGATCACCAATTTAGTATTGGAGGGCAGCAATTGCAGAGGGAGACCAAGAGATGAATACACTAAGCAGATTCAGAAGGATGTAGGTTGCAGTAGGTACTGGGAGATGAAGAAGCTTGCACAGGATAGAGTAGCATGGAGAGCTGCATCAAACCAGTCTCTGGACTGAAATCAACATCGTTCAGTTTATGTAGCTCTTTCTCTCGAATAAATCAGTTAATTTTTCTGAAGTTGTAGTCATGTTTTTGTCTGTACGTGTACATTACATCTACCGATTGCCGTCGTATTCGGATAATTCCTTCGTGGTGGGGCCTTTACTTTTTATTTTTTTATTTCACTGCGAGAAAGTACGAAAGAACTGTCAGGAAACGTGGTAACCATATGCAGCACCTATTGTAGTGTTCACTTCTACGTAACAGACAGATGGGAAAGAGTGGAAAGATTGGTCCATACCTCAACACGCATTGGTTTCCCCACATATCATTATACTGTAGCAATTTTTCTTATAGTTTTCATCAATAGAACCTCTTGTAGGAATGTGTGATTTTTTAAAAAAAGGAAGTAATTTTGTAAATTGACTTCTGTCTTTCATGTTTTTACAACATGTTCCATACCCTCGAAGAGCTCACTGTGGGTCTAGGAAACGAATTGTGTGTTAATCTAATCGAAGTAGGGTCAGGGATTTTCTCTGCCTCGTGATGGCTGGGTGTTGTGTGCTGTCCTTAGGTTAGTTAGGTTTAAGTAATTCTAAGTTCTAGGGGACTGATGACCATAGATGTTAAGTCCCATAGTGCTCAGAGCCATTTGCCATAATCGAAGTAACTATGAGCCGATGTGAAGAAAACTAAAATTTCCTTATCGTATCCGACGAGCATGTTCTCATTCTCCAGTGACTTCGTCGTCAGCGGGATTGCGGGTGTTTTTTTTATTTTTCTTAATTTTTTTTTTATCTCTTAGGATTATTGACTGCTACTGATAGTGTTTAACATTTACGTCAACTTGGCTGGAAGGGGGTAGTCGAATAATTTCGGAAATGTGTAGCTAAAGTTTGACTGATATGTTCAGTCACTGCGTATGTATTACTGAGAGGTTAGGGTGCATACATGGAAGCACACACTTATTGAGTGAATTTGGTGAATCAGCATTCCATACTCGCTGAAAAACTGTTCTGCTGCCTTTGTTTCGTTAAGGACCACAAGAACTGTAGGGATATTAGTAGACTTAAGAATTCATGTAGTCCCAGGTTCTCTGCGTAATGTAGTATACTGTACTCTGTGGATTAAATATCGAGAGGCAGAGCTCGACACAGCGTTACACGTTTGATAAAGACATCATAAGCTCACGCACGTACTCAGTTTCTGTTTCGGCGTTATTTGTCTTCCATACGGCATACGTAAAGTCAGTCGCAAAACGAGTAGTCTCCTACTTCTAACTTTATTACAGCGATGTACGTTAGGGCATAGGAGTATACTTTAAAGGACAGTCATTTCGACGCAGTTATGTTGTATATATCATATCGGTAACAACAGTTCGCCAGGAATCTGTAGTGGTTCCAGTTGTACTGCGAACCGCCTTTAAAGCCTTTTGCAGAGATTGCAGCACGGCGGTGACAAGTATCTCGTTTGCTGAATTCCAACGGCTCCCTGTTGGCACACGTCCAAGCGGCACGAAACCCAGCGCAGGCTATTCAGCTCGCTCTCCGTGGTCTGAATGCTCGTGTACGCTTTGCAGACTTGACGGAGACCGACGCAACTGCCGGAACAATAAATCGTCGCGTGCAGTGAAATTTTATGCCGACGGGATATTGACCCATTAACACTTATTAACAGAACAGTTAATAAACTGCGACACTTGACATCGGTATGGTCAGTAACTCGAATGAATTTTAACTATCCTCTATTGTTCCTGCAAGAGGCATCTTCGCTAACGTTTCAGATGCGTAAGTATTCAGTTTAAAGAGGCCAAGTTTTACCAGAGTATTTGAACTGCTATGTCGTGCAAGTGATCATCGCATGCTGTAATACTTTGCAGCACAGAATAAGTTTGGCAGGAATTGCAAATGTTTATGTATAATTTGGGTCAATGCTATTTCCACGGAACAGTTTTCATCAAACCGTGTTGGCAACTGCCAGTTCTAAATTTCGTTTCCCATATTCTGTGCTCCATTTGCGGCCGTATCTTCTGTTGGGATGGTGACAGATTAAAATAATAATTATTATTATTACTATTATTAGATTGATTATTATCTGAAAGTGGTCACACATTCGTCGCTTTGCCCAATAAATGTTCCCGTCTAGTTATCAAAAAAAGCAAGCGGCGTAAAGTTGGCGGTAATTAACTGTCCCCTGCAAAGAAGAGTTAAGTTTGATGAAAACTATTTATTTCAAAAGTATGTTTTGTGACAACGAATTATTATCCCCTGACAGTACAAACAGTTTGGCGCACAATTGGAAGTCCCCTGAAATTTGAAATAAAATCAGAGTCCTGATCGTTTGACAATATTTCTTTCTTCGTCACGTACTCGAAAAGTGAAGTTCCCAATTTTGGGCTATACGGGATTTCATCTATCTGTGTCAAAGTGCCGGCCGGAGTGGCCGTGCGGTTCTAGGCACTACAGTTTGGAACCGCGAGACCGCTACGGTCGCAGGTTGGAATCCTGCCTCGGGCATGGATGTGTGTGATGTCCTTAGGTTAGTTAGGTTTAATTAGTTCTAAGTTCTAGGCGACTAATGACCTCAGAAGTTAAGTCGCATAGTGCTCAGAGCCATTTGAACCATTTTTGTGTCAAAGTGCGGCACCTAGCTCGAACATTCACCAATTATTTCTTGCACCACTCGCGACCTACTATTGTCATAAATAATCTTGCTTAGCTCGAAACGAAATGCCAGCACCATGACCAGAACAGTAGAAGGAAACATGTTATCCATTCTGAATTGAAGCGCTGTTACTCTATACGGAGAGGGTCGAGCACTCTGGTCGTAAAATTTACAATTCGGTACCTAATAATATCAAAGACACGAGAAATAATATGTCTCTGTTTAAAAATTAGAGACATTCTTGCTTTATACCACATTTTTCTCTCTAGATCAATGTTACTTAATGCCGTTGAACGATTCACGTAAAGAAGAATCGTCGTATAATAGACAAACCACAGTCCCAGTTCTGCGTAAATATTCTCCCTGCTAGTTTGTCCACATCATAGGATATCAGCACGACTGCGACGTGACTTCTTTTTGAAACCAGAGGATCCTATGCTGCAGACTCCCACCTTCTGCTTGCACGACCATATCGTCGCAAGCTGATGCTTTGCTGATGTCCTAGAAAATCATCTTTCACCGTACGCAAAAGATGGAAACCAAAGGAACAGAGTCTGGGATGCGCCATGATTGCTGCCTCTGTAGTGAGTCACCGGCTTTACAACGTTTAACAAAATTTTCCGCTTGACATAACAAGACAATCAGATTCAATAGGAGATAGTTTCCTGATGTTTCCCGCTTTGCAGAACAACTGGAAAGCGTGCCCTATTTAGCGACTTTTGGCTATCCTACACACCTCGTTTACTATTAAGTACACACATCAAAAAATGTTTTGCATCAGCCCGGTTACCAGAACTCCTAAAGACAGACATTGACTGTGGACATTGTATCACAGACTCAGCCCTTTGACTGTTCAGAGATGTCACTAAACCCGCCCATAGATGTAAACAACCATGCATGAGCAACGCCTATTGGACGGCGGGGGTTCGAGAGCCGATCAGTTCCAGTCATTCCACCAGGAAGAGGTACACGGCTCGTGTTGTCTGCGGTTCACGATGCCTAGGCAGTCAATACCGCGGCTCGATCGTGTCCGCATTGTTACTTGGTGCCAGGAAGGGGTTTCAACAAGGGAGGTGTCCCGGCGTCTCGGAGTGGACTAAAGCGATGTGGTTCGGACATGGAGAAGATACAGAGAGACAGGAACTGTCCATGACATGCCTCGCTCAGGCCGCCCAAGGGCTACTACTGCACTGGATGCCCACTACCTACGGTTTATGGCTCATAGGAACCTTGACAGCAACACCACCATGTTGAATAACGCTTTTCGTGCGACCACAGGATGTCGTGTTACGACTCAAACTGCGCGCAATAGGCTGCATGATGGGCAACTTCACTCCCGACGTCCATGGCGGGGTTCATCTTTGCAACCACGACGCCATGCAACGTGGTACAGACGGGCCCAACAACATGCCGATTGGACCGCTCAGGACTGGAATCACGTTCTCTTCACCGATTAGTGTCGCATATGCCTTCAACCAGACAGTCGTCGGAGACGTGTTTGGAGGCAACCCGGTCAGGCTGAACCCCTTAGACACACTGTTCAGCGAATGCAGCAAAGTGGAGGTTCCCTGCTGTTTTGGGGTGGCATTATGTGGGGCTGACGTACACCGCTGGTGGTCGTGGAAGGCGCCGTAACGGCTGTACGATACGTGAATGCCATCCTCCAACCGATAGTGCTATCATATCGGCAGCATGTTGGCGAGGCCTTCGTCTTCATGAACGACAATTCGCACCCCAATCGTGCACATCTTGTGGTTGACTTCCTCCAGGATAACGACATCGCTCGACTAGACTGGCCAGCATGTTCTTCAGACATGAACCCTATAGAACATGCCTGGGATAGATTTAAAAGGGCTGTTTATGGACGACGTGATCCGCCAACCACTCCGAGGGATCTACGCCGAATCGCCATTGAGGAGTGGGACAATCTGGACTAACAGAGCCTTGATGAACTTGTGGATAGTATGCCACGACGAATAAAGGCATGCAACAATGCAAGAGGACGTGCTATTGTGTACTAGAGGTACTGGTGTGTACAGCAATCTGGACCACCACCTGATGTGTGTATTACTCGTCTTTGCTCTTCCATGGTAGCGCGTGACTTTTACGGCCTTCCGTTGTCATTTTTGCAACAGCTGTTTCATTATACCACTAGGTATTAAACGCATTGTCAATTTTAAAAGTGCCTCTATAGAACGAGTTGAATTTTTCGTTTCCACTATTCTGGAGAAGCAATATAATAATACAGTACTCATCCTTAAAAATATGCCATAACTTTTCTAGCCGATTGCGAGGTTTTAATTTTTTTCGCTGTGCAGTTTTGTGTCGATATACCATAGACTGATGTTCTGTTTCTAGTTCCTACATATGACCCTAGTTAAAATTTGCAGTGAGCGTGTTATGGAAAAAAGATCACCCCTTTGTCTAGAAGTGAACAGAAACTGCTGACAGTTTAGAGTCCTCGGGCTTTCATGCGAGGGACAAAGCGAGAACAGTCTCTTGTGAAATTCCCTATTGTAATCGATTTGGTGTTTATGACGCATCAACTTGTCTGAGCCAGTTAGTCAACAAGTTTCATGTGGTGTACTCTCTGTTCGTCAACGAGGCCCGGAAGGCAGCAGATAAAAGCGCCCATTGTGAGCGGGAGAGCCAACGTGTCAAAAGAGTTCTGCAATGCGTTCCATGTGGTTACGCACTGTCGCCATGATAAAGCGTACGAACAGGTTCTTGATTAGACTGAAAAGCTCGTAGTAAATAGATACAGCATGTCTTCTTAACGGAGATAACTTTTCAGACGTAAAAATAGCATAGAGTTTACACCGAACTGTTTACTGTCCGTAAAATACGGGGTGTTTCAAAATGAACATACCGGTTTTAAGGCGTTGTGGCATTTATTACATGGAACTTACAATTGTAAATAATACAACAAATGAAAAAGCAACTCAAACAGTTTTGTTTGTATACCTGTGCGCAATGGGAAGAGTATGGAATACAAAGAGTGACTGAAAAACGCTTAGCCCCAAGAAATATCCCCGCGGAAAGTTTATGGGCCTTTCTTTTTCGGTGAATCGACTGTAACTGGTGTTTCTTTTCTTGATTTCAGCTGAGGCCAGTGCCTCAATGGAAAGAAAGCGGAACAACACATCTTTATTTGGGAGCAAGATGTTGCGCCTCCTCACTGGCATAACTCAGTACGCGACTGGTTAAACGACGTTGTATCCGACCGGTAGTCTGGGCGCAAGGGGCCGGTTGACACAGCATTTTATGCATGACCTCCATACGATCTGACGCGATCATGTGTATGTCCCTCCGATACCAGCTGATCTATCCGACTTTAGAAACAGTGTTATTGCAACAGTTACTCCTGACATATTGATCAAGGCTTCGGAACAACTCGCCTGTCGACTCGATGTGTGATTGGTATTCACACTGAATAATCGTAAGAAAAACTGTTTGTGTTTTTCATTTGGTGTATTATTTATAATTGTAAGGTGAATGTAATATGTGCTACAAGGCCGTAACACTCGTATATTCATTGTGAAACACCCTGTGCATGGTTAACACTGGAAGCTACATGAGGCTGTTTGTGAATGACTCTGTTGTATATAAAGAAGTCACTAAGCTAGAAAATTGTAACGAAATGCAGTAAGATCTCCAACATAAACAAATGGGAAATAGTGGGCGGATATTTCTTTTTATTTATTTATTTTACTGTTGCCGATCAATCACTTGAAACAATCACCTCCACTAAATATCTGGGCGTGTCCGTATGGAGCGATGTAAAGCCGAACGAGCTCAGTAAACTGATCGTAGGGAAGGCAGATTCCGTGGAAGAATTCGTAGTAAGCGTATTACACTCACGAATTAGCTTAACACAGTTTCGTTCGATCGGTACTTCGGTATTGATCTTCAGTGTGAGATCCTTGCAAGGTAGGATTGATAGAAGACATACAGAAGATCCAAACAAGAGCAGTGTGTTTCGTCACAGTGTTTCTTTTTTAGCAAGAGCAAGAGCAAAAGCGTCACGGCGATGCTCGTCCAACTCCAGTACCAGGCGCTGTAAGAGGCGTTCTGCCCCACGGTGTACTTTATCTTAAATATAAATACCTATGTTCCTAGAAGATTCAGTTAACATAGTGCTCCCTCTTACAAATGTCTCGGAAGATAAAGAGATTCAACCTCCCACGAAAGTTTGCTAACTGTTGTTCTATTCCCTGTATGTAAATGGAAGGTGGAGGCGGGTGGGAGAAAAGAAAGGAAAAGGGAGGGGTTACTGATGTCAGCTGCATTGGGACATTACGCGGAATCAGCGGCGACGAGTGAAAATGTGTACCGGACCGGGATTCGAACCCGTGATCTCATCTTAGTAGGCAGGTGTGTTAATCACTGCGCCGTCTGGGACACAAGTGTTATCGCAACAGCGCGAACTATCTCGGCATCCCTCAAGGCCGACCCACAGACCCCCCCCCCTCCCCGCTCCTCCACCACTCTCCTAGCGCACCTATCCGCACTCCCTGGGTTCGGGACTGGTACAGTGGATGTTCCATCGTTTCCCACCAAAACTGCTGTAATGTCGTCTTCACAGCATTGGCCGTGTTGGCGGGCATTATCACGCAGGAGGGTAAAGCAATTGGACATGTCTCGGCCTTTCGACTTGATGGCTCGTCTAAGGTTCTGTAAAGTGGCTTGATAACTGGGCATTATCGCCGACAAGCAGTGGGCCCTTGTGGTCAAAAAAGGAGAACATCATGACCTTACCAGAACTGCTGCGCCCGCTCTTTGATTTCTTCGGAGGTGGTGAAGTCGCAAGTTTTCGCTGCTTGCTCTGACGCTTACTTTCCGGTTAAAAATGGTGACACCATGATTCGTCACCTGACGCGACAGAAAGCCGTATTCCTCCTCATGATAACGTTGCAGATGACCAGATCACTCAAAGACGGCGCCATTCGAGTATTGTGCTGTTCGGCGGTCAGTTGGTGGGGAACCCACTGCGCACAGGTTGTTCACAAGTTCAAGTCATGAGGCATTATGGCGTAGGCGGTGTCCACGCTAACACCCAGTAAGCTGTGGATCTCGTCCACGGTGATTCTGCGGCTGTCCAAGACTAAAGCATTCACTTCCGCTACCATTTCTGGTGTGATGACACGATGAGCCTGTCGAGGACGAGCATCGTCTTCCAGTGACTCGCGCCCCTCAAGAAATCGTTTGCGCCATTCCACAACACTTCAACGACTCAGACTGTAGTCACCGTCGACACATTTCACGGTGGCCAACTCCCCCCGCCGCCAAAAATCGAATCACTCTTCGTTATTGCTGCTTACTCGTCTGCATGTTCGTTAGTGGGCGATAACTTGTGTAACCACCTTGTCTTCGGCGTGAAACCACACTGGCGCTACGCAACAACAAACGGTGCGCACGCGTCAATCTACCAATAGATGGCGCCACCATACCCGCAGTTATGTGGTGCCACCTTACTTGTAAGGCAAAGGTAGACGCACTGACCAGGTTTCATTTGAATCAATCTCTTATATGCTTCTCCCTTCGTTAACAATCTGTTGTGTGTAACCCTGTCATATGCTTTTCGAAAATCTAGGAATATGGAATCCGCACGCGAACAGCCGACTAGATTCTCCGTTTCCCACATACTCGTTCCGAGGCGCCGGGCAATATTTAGCTGCCCTTTGCCAATGGTTTTCCTAATTCGTATCGGTGCTAGAATGGCTCCCCTATTCGTCTCTGCTGCACTTTACTGTACTTTCCCTGCCGCGCAACGGGCCGTCAGTCCCACCAGGCGGCATCTGTCTCCAGGTGGGCAGTAATCATAATATGTAGACTGTTCATTGTATTTAGGAATGCAATAGCTATGATTGCTTTCGTTGACTGGAAATGTTTTATTTCTGCAACCATGCACAATTTTTATCCGAATGTTGCTCTCATACTTGTACTGCATAAGAAGTTAAGCGTCTGTTGCATTGTAAAAGCCATCACAGCAGAAGCACGAAGGGAAAGCTACCTCCGCGGTGGGGGAGACATGCTTGAAGTGCGGGTACAAACTTCCCGTCAAGGCTGCGTAAGCATCCTGTTGCCTCAAAGCTGCATGGAGCGAGAATTTTGGCTGTACTAGCCATTTCAGTTGCAGAACACGTGTGGAAGGACGTGTTTATCCGATTTGAAACCGGTTGAAAGAGATGTTTATGGAGTACACCGCGTTTCGTATGTATACTACTTCAATGGAATGTCGCCATTAGGAGTGACGCAGCTGTGGTAATCCCAATATGCTCATACGCTGTAATTTTTTTTTATTGGTACAATACTGTAGTGATGTTGAAACGTTCCTTTTCTCTACGTAACGACGAAGGATGCCACTGCAGTTGCACTCTACGTGCTCCGGGCAAGATGCACCGAGAGTGCATTAGACCCTCGAAGTTATTATGCATCCGTGAATTACAGGAACATTAATATACGGTCTTTTAGTCGAGCAGTATTTATTAGCCTCCCTTGAAACATCGAAACTGGGTTATGTAGTTACACTTCCTGCCCCAAGCGATTTTGAACCATCTAGCATCATTCTGACTGCCTCTCAGAAAACTGCACAAATGCGACTACTGGACAGAAAGCTGAAACACCGTCTGCCGTGTATCTCGCTTCCCACTCCCGGGTTCCCGGGTTCGATTCCCGGCGGGGTCAGGGATTTTCTCTGCCTCGTGATGGCTGGGTGTTGTGTACTGTCCTTAGGTTAGTTAGATTTAAGTAGTTCTAAGTTCTAGGGGACTGATGACCATAGATGTTAAGTCTCATAGTGCTCAGAGCCATTTGAACCATTTCTGCCGTGTACTAGTGTCCTACAAAGAAACTAGTTGACCTGAAACAACGTCGTTTATTTGTTTACTTCAAGATCAAATGGCTCTGAGCACTGTGGGACTTAACATCTGAGGTAATCAGTCCCCTAGAACTTAGAACTAGTTAAACCTAACTAACCTAAGGACATCACACACATCCATGCCCGAGGCAGGATTCGAATCTGCGACCGTAGCGGTCGCGCGGTTCCAGACTGAAGCGCCTAGAATCGCTCGGCCACACCGGCCGGCTTACTTCAAGATCGCTTAGACCTTTCTCTGCTATTTTAGCAAACTCCAGCTGATTACGTAAGATATTCCGCGTGTATAAATATTTCGCCGGAAAGTGTAATGGGTGCGAAAACGTACAGGGTAAACTAACAGTAAGAGGTTTCATTCGTAATCTATACATACAAAAGGATTAACTAAATTAGCCTTCTGCTAAAAGTAGATGAAAATTCTTTACCAGCTGGCTTCACACATTGGCGGAAAAAAGTATTCATACATTACTAGAAATGTAAACACAGACACGACTAACGAACCGCTTGCAGCAAGGAACACTTGCAGTGGCAAGCTGCAGCTCGTGCATGTTGGTTCAGAAACGCGGTGAATGCCGTGCAAAAAATGGTTCAAATGGCTCTGAGCACTATGGGACTTAACATCTGAGGTCATCAGTCCCCCAGAACTTAGAACTACATAAACCTAACTAACCTAAGAACATCACACACATCCATGCCCGAGGCAGGATTCGAACCTGCGACCGTAGCAGTCGCGCGGAATGCCGTGCAACAACAGCAAAGCGGGCCGCAAAGGGGAGGAAACATCTGTTCAGGAAGGGCAAATGGCTATCTCCCAATGTGAAAGGGGAAAATACTTATCAGAAACAGCTGATATTACTGGAAGAGGCCAGGCAACAGTGTAGTCCATAATATCACGATCTAGAGAAAGACGTGGTCTCGTTAATAGCGAAAGAATAGGTCGACCACAAATCTGACGCAAAGAGAATTAATACGTTAACAAGGATGGTAAGAAATGATCCTAAATTGACACTTCTGCGTTGCCTGCGCATGTTAATGATTAGCTCGAGAAGGGATGTTCGCTATGTTTTAAGTGATGGAGATTATACAGCTAAGGTAACTAGAAGAAAATCGTACATTAGTTTTATGTGTGTAGTTACTACTCCTATTTCATCCATGTCACCCCTAATGCTGTAATTACTGCTCTTAAGAAGGCTATTCTCTGCTCCACCAACTACAATAACCTGATCCTCTTTGCCAAAATCTTTGCACAAATTCCTCGTGCCCTCTATCACTTAGCTTCACAATACTTCCGACCTGGTACCCTGTCCCTAATTTACCCTGTACTATCTGCCCTGCACCACTCCCGTGACTACTACCTAGCTGCTAGGTCCTAGCAGCAAGACTCGCTTCGTCCTTACTCTCTTTCGATACCGACCCACATCAAGTTTCATTGTCGGAAGTGTGCTGCACCCTTCTGTGACCTACAGCTGGATGAGGCTCTTCCTCCCCTACTTCAGGTATCAAGTCAAATTTATTCGATCCGTTAGTTCAAATATGGATGAAGTTAAGAGCTGTTCTCGTATCGCCCATTGATTGTTACCTCCACCCAGTTCCCAAGATCTTTTTTCCCCTTCAGCTTATCTAGTTCAAATTTTGGGTAATCTAATTCAACCTGAAGGATACAAATCTTCGCCTCCTGCTCAGCGATTCACCTGTCTTTTTTTGCAAAGCTTACATTTCCATGAGGGAACCTCGATGAGTCCCCTTTCAGTTCCCCACTAAAGTCACTCCAGTGATATTCCAACCCACAGTCTACACATACCACCCCGTCTGACTATCCTGCAGCAGCATCTGCACTTATCACGCATTGCAACACAGATTACACCCTTAAAAATAGAATTAAATCAGTTAACACTCTTTACACTACACGTTACTGTTGAGCAGCAAAAATTAGGCCTGCAGGTTAGCACTTCAGGTATATGATATAACGTTAAAAAAATTCCGCTTTCAACAAGAAATTAACGCTAACTCAGCTGCAGTATCCGTTAAATTATCTTAATCAAAACGGTATGTAACTTTATTGTACGCAGACTGCACTTAAACAACCGACTAGGGCGAAAGAGTCTCTCCATGCTACTCTATCCTGTGCAAGCTGCTTCATCTCCCAGTACGTACTGCAGCCTACATCCTTCAGAATCTGCTTAATGTATTCATCTCTTGGTCTCCCTCTACGATTTTTACCCTCCACGTTGCCCTCCAATACTAAATTGGTGATCCCTTGATGCCTCAGAACATGTCCTACCAACCGATCCCTTCTTCTAGTGATATGAAATTTGAAATACGCACTCTTTTTATAGTAGTGAAATCTAAACTCTATGCCACAGGTACGAAACCTCCCAGAACAGTTACGGATTGGGTAGGGATAAGGCTACTCTAGAAAGGACATAACCTAAGAATAACCGAAGATATCAGGTGTTAATGACAAAATTTAAAACCGGTTGACACCAATAACAGTAACCATAGGCGTCTGCAGAAATTTATGCGAGAGGGGCCAAAGAACAAAAATTGACATTTTTTTAAATATAATTGGATCGTTGAGTTTGAGAAAGCGTCGTGTCCCAAGAACTAAATTTGAAAGGATATGCACCATACGTAATGACAGCTTTCTCTCTTCACTATGTTTTAAGAGATGGATAACGTTGATACGTAGAAAGTAAGCATATAACACTAGTACAAAGCGAATTAGGTTTTTTATATTATCCGTATGAACATGGATGTTATCTATTGAGCATTCTGACTCGTCCAGCATGAAGACTATTTAAAATAAAATTTCTATATCATGAAACCGAATGTATCCCAGTAGTTCACCTAGCGTAGTGGCAGAGTGGTTAAGACACTGGACTTCTGTTCGAGTAGACGCGGTTCGTATCTGCTTCCAAGTACCTTGATTCATGCTTTGCGGAATTTCCTTAAATTGCTTAACCCCTTTAGAGTAGGTAGTACAAAATGTATACCATCAATCCTCCGTCCTTAAATTTATGGTGGCACAAAAAACATACCATTTACTTGAGAAGTCCTGACTCGTCAAGCATGAAGATATGTTTGTCGAACCACCCACCGTACGTAATGTGGTAGATCGCACTCGGCTGACCAACATTCAAAAACTGTTAGAAATCGGCCACAAAAAAATTTGTATGGGTAACATGCCCTCTTGCTTCATATGAAAAACAGATACTTCAGGGTCATCCACCTCTTCTACCAAGAACTGTGTTAAAGTTGAGGCCCTACTGTAGGATTCACTGCTGGCGCCACCACTCTTGCTGTAGGCTTGGAACTTATCCAGGAAAAAACAATTTTTTTTTTAGGACACAGGGTACTTATAAATGGTGGAAAAAATCGAAATTTTTTGTGTTTTGATTAAATTCTATAATCTTTCCTGATCACATTGATATACACATTATAGGGTTTCAAATGAAAAATGACCTATTTATACCAAATATAAAGTTACGTCCATGTATGCCACCACGCCCCTTATTTCTGTTAAACAAACCACTATTATTACGAAAAGAACTGTGAACTTTCTGTTTCCAGCGATTGTACGTGTGATATATTGTATATGTTTGTAACAGTGTAGGTTTCTAGTACCTGTAAATGATTATCTTTGCTAGTATTTACTTTTGTTTCGCTGAAGCAGTTTGTTCACGTGTTACTGAATGTATGTTGCCCAAGTGCTATATATATTTGTGGTACTACATATCCTTTAGTGTGCAATAAATATGAACTATGCCACGCATCGAGAAATTCAATAAAAGGAAATTCCATGGTAACCAGTTCACAAACAAAGCAAGCCACACTGTTGAAAGTAGCCTTTGTATCGGTTCTTCAGGGAAGAAACTCCCACACGGCACGCCTCCTGGTGATTCAAATTTGTATGTAAACAATGTGATGGTGTAGGCTGTCTGGAAATAACTGAACAACAAAGTAGCAGGAAGGGCTAAGCGTCGAAATTAGTTGTTCTGTGTAGATCCTGCAATAAATCTATCTCGAAAATGACTTCGAACATCCTGCATAATTCATATGATGTGAATTTGAAGTTAGTGTATGCAATGCGTGCAATAGGAAAAAGAAAAAAAGACTGCTCAAACGTTTTGTGGTTTGATGGACCTTCCTCCTCTTCCCAGTAGGTTCAGCAAGTACCTAAAAATTCTTTTAGGTGCCTTGACGGTTGTGTCTAAAGCATCTATGAAACGTGCTGTAGAAGAAACTGTAAATATTAGTGGAACCAGGGACATTGCTGTTGCACTTGATGGGACATGGCAAGGTCGAGGACATCGTTCCTTGAATGGTGTTGTAAGTGCTACTTCTCTGGCGAATGGAAAAGTTGTTGATGTTAAGTGCTTATTGCCACACCTGCCATCGTAACACTGAAGGACGTATTGAACATCAGTGTTCTAAGAATTATGATGGTTACATTGGAGGTATGAAGTGTGATGGAGCTCTAAAAATATTTCAGAGGTCGGTGCCCGTTTATAACGTTATACATACGAAGTAGCTAGGCGATGGGGACTCTAAAGCTTTCAATAAAATTAATGAGTTCAATGTTTATGGTGATACCTTGGTAACAAAACTGGAGTGTTGTGGGTATGTGCAAAAGAGGATGGGTCCTAGATTGAGGAAGCTACGAAGAGAAGTGAAAGGAAAGCTTCTATCTGATGGAAAATCTCTGTCTGGCCGAGGCAGATTGACAGAAACTGAAATAGACCTCATTCAGAGTATGGACTGGCCGTTAGACGAACTGCACCTCTGAATGATGTCACAGTAATGAACTACTTTCATAAGTTGTCCTCAGATGACCACCCTGTTCACGGACTTTGTCCTAAAGAAGCAGATTTTTGGTGTGGGTACCAAAAACCAAAGGAAAGTGCTAAAATATACCATCATAAACATTCTTTTCCCGAGCTTGTTATGAATGAAATAAAATCAATTTTTAGAGACCTGGGTGACCCTGTTTTGCTTAATAAATGTCTTCGTGGGGGCACTCAGAATACAAATGAAAGTTTCAACCATTGCACATGGGAAAGATTACCCAACAATGTTTTTGTTGGGCCAAATACATTAAAAGTTGATGTTCTAGATGCAGTGATATGTTTCGATGATGGAGTGATACGAAGATTGGAAGTCTTGAGCAATTTAGGCGTAAAATGTGGCGCTAATGTGGAATATCAGTTGCTTCCTTGTGACAGACAATGGGTGCTTGAAGCTGAAACATTCGCTCTTCAAGTTACCAGAGAAGCAAGAAGTGCTAAAAGGAATGCCAAGAGGAAGCCCAAGATGAAGAAATGCTGCAGGATGAAGACTATGCATCAGGAATGTTCTGAGGCACAGTTTAATTGGACTCATATCTTCATTTGCAATTTCCCGCAAGTTGTATTTTTCAGAATTCAGGTACAAATATTTCCTGAAGTTTACAAAGCATTGGTATAATTTTTTTCTGTAACTTGCAATAGTCCACACTTACGTAATATACCTGAGCTGTCTTGCAGAATCAACTAAATTATAGAAAAAATAACATTTTTATTAGGAAAAAATTATAAAAATTGCAGTGGATCCTGATGCAGCCTGGAATTCCTGTGTGATGGTATGGATAGATGTCTGCCTATTATTACACATTACGACCCTCTTCAACTGTCGACGGTCTGTCAGTCAACATACAAGGTCGGCCTGTACGCTTTTGTGCTGTACGTGTCCCTTCACGTTTCCACTTCACTATCATATCGGAAACAGTTGACGTAGGGATGTTTAGGAATGTGGAAATCTCGCGTACAGACGTATGACACAAGTGACACCCAATCATCTGACCACGTTCGAAGTCCGTTAGTTCCCCGGAGCGTCCCATTCCGCTATCTCACGATGTCTAATGACTTAAGAGTTCAAAGTGAGTACTGCGCATCAACGTTCCTTCACTAAGTCAGATACTGTGATGAATGCCGCTTTGTTTGTGTTCATGAGGGGGTAAATGAACTCCATGTTGATGATGGTTGATTGGTTGGTTTGGGGGGGGGGGGGGGGGATCCGACCAAACAGCGACGTCATCGGTCCCATCGGATTAGGGAAGGATGGGGAAGGAAATCGGCCGTCCCCTTTCAAAGGAACCATCTCGGCATTTGCCAGACGCGATTTAGGGAAATCACGGAAAACCTAGATCAGGGTGGGTGGACGCGTGGTTGAACCGCCGTTCTACCGAATGCGAGTCCAGTGTGCTAACGACTGCACCGCCTCGCTCGGTCAACGTTCACCTGACAAGGATACACAGATTGTAGTGACGACGACCCAGATTCCATGCGAGATACATACCAAAGCCGGCTGAGAAGAGTTATGATTAGCTGTACAAGTTACGACCATTTTTGTGTATGATGGTTAACAGTTTCAAAAATTCCTGTCATCCAAGTGGACGTTTTGCTTACCAGGTACCTGTCCGCTTAAGGGGGGGGGGGGGGAGAATCTTGTTTCAAAGTCTAGCACCCTTCTTGGACTGTTACACATGGCAGGTTCCTCTATTTATGCAAGAATAAATCTTGCATCCAATACTGCTACGTAACTTGAAAAGTGGTGATACACATATTGTCCTACCATTGTTTTCGAAAAAATTGTTTTGAAAAATATCTTAATGTCAGTTACACTACTGGCCATCAAAATTGCTACACCACAAATATGACGTGCTACAGACGCGAAATTTAACTGACAGGAAGAAGATGCTGTGATATGCAAATGATTAGCTTTTCAGAGCATTCACACAATGTTGGCGCCGGTGGCGACACCTGCAACGTGCTGACATGAGGAAAGTTTCCAACCGATTTCTCATACACAAACAGCAGCTGACCGGCGTTGCCAGGTGAAACGTTGTTGTGATGCCTCGTGTAAGGAGGAGAAATGCGTACCATCACGTTTCCGACTTTGATAAAGGTCGGATTGTAGCCTATCGCGATTGCGGTTTATCGTATCGCGATATTGCTGCTCGCGTTGGTCGAGATCCAGTGACTGTTAACAGAATATGGAATCGGTGGGTTCAGGAGGGTAATACGGAACACCGTGCTGGTTCCCAACGGCCTCGTATCACTAGCAGTCGAGATGACAGTCATCTTATCCGCATGGTTGTAACGGATCGTGCAGCCACGTCTCGATCCCTGAGTCAACAGATGGTGACGTTTGCAAGACGACAACCATCTGCACGAACAGTTCAATGACGTTTGCAGCAGCATGGACTATCAGCTCGGAGACCATGGCTGCGGTTACCCTTGACGCTGCATCACAAACAGGAGCGCCTGCGATGGTGTACTCAACGACGAACCTGGGTGCACGAACGGCAAAACGTATTTTTTTCGGATGAACCCAGGTTCTGTTTACAGCATCATGATGGTCGCATCCGTGTTTGGCGACATCGCAGTGAACGCACATTGGAAGCGTGTATTCGTCTTCGCCATACTGGCGTGTCACCCGGCGTAATGGTATGGGGTGCCATTGGTTACACGTCTCGGTCACCTCTTGTTCGCATTGACGGCACTTTGAACAGTGGACGTTACATTTCAGATGTGTTACGACCTGTGGCTAGTCAATACGCCAGTCACAGCTCTTGATGAACTGTGGTATCGTGTTGAAGCTGCATGGGCAGCTGTACCTGTACACGCCATTCAAGCTCTGTTTGACTCAATGCCCAGGCGTATCAAGGCCGTTATTACGGCCAGAGGTGGTTATTCTGGGTACTGATTTCTCAGGACCTATGCACCCAAATTGCGTGAAAATGTAATCACATGTCAGTTCTAGTATAATGTATTTGTCCAATGAATACCCTGTATCATCTGCATTGCTTCTTGGTGTAGCAATTTTAATGGCCAGTAGTTTAATAGTCTTATTCTAATGTATTTGTACAACTTTTCACCAATTAAAAAAAATTGTTCAAAAAGTAAGTCTTGCGCAATAAGGGGCGAAATTTTGACTCGTATCACTGTGTCGATAACGCCCCAGGTGCGGTTTCACAGACCGCTAGCGTTTATTGTTACTCTGTTACTAATGCTTAATAGTGGAGTAGATTACAGCTTTCTCTAGATGCTGCCGTGGTTGCTTTTGTCAGTAGCTATTTGAATGTGACATAGATCTATACTGTTACTGCTTCTTTCGTGCTAGTGGTCTCCGAGACCGCACCTGGGACTTTGCGTTATGGATTCAGTAGCCAGGGCTTCGTCTACTGTTCATGTTTAACGTACCATTACTTTGAGGATAATGTTTTCAAATGGTATGAGAACAGTTTATGAAGCGAAGTTTGATCAGATGGTGACAACGATATTGAAAGCGAACACTATACAGCATAGGAACAGTGCGAAAGTGAAGATGAATTTATTTTGCCACCTGTGAATTCCTCGAATTAAAAAAGTGATCAAAGTGATGAAGACAGAAGGCTCCTTAGCCAGAGGTTCTGTCAGGAATACAGTAGGTCGAAACAAATATCGCTGCTCGTCGAATCGTCTTCCAACGATGGCCAATGGCATTATTTTTTCCGCGTGATGGACTAAGTGGGGTGACTGCGTTTGCCCATCAAGATGCCTGCAAAGACAATATTCAGGTGAACCGCTTTGATTTTTGAAGCAGCTTGTAAACTTGTTGGTGACACCACAGATAAAAAGTTAGTCAACAAGTATCGCATACCCCTTGAACTTTTTGCATCCTTTACCGTATTTTGGATGAAGCAGAACCAACAGTAGAAGTGATTGTAGAACGATTAGAAAAACACAAAATATGCTTTACCTGTGTCCCAAGAAAAAGAGAAGAAACGTTATATTTGCCATTGTTGCAAGAAGCCAGTATGACTTGAAATCTCTACAAAATTTTCCAGTCAGTGCAAAGTGAACCTCTGAGAAAGAAACTAAACACCAAAAAAATACTAGTGTAATTTTAATTTTTTAATGTTTTGTGGGAATTTTCTGTGTTTATATTATTACATGTGTGATAAACAATAAAAGCATAGCAAAAAGCAAAATTTGGAGTGCAGCATATTTGAGTTTCCATAACATTAACATGATCATGTATATTATGTTACTTTTGTGCAATTTTCACTAAAAATGCGATTTTTCGTAAAAATAAACTTTAAAATTTTGAATATATATTTTTGTGTGGTATTAATGTAACCTTTTACATAAAATCTGAACTGTACCACTGAAATTGCTGAATGTAATTTTCATGGCTGTTTAAATACAGTGTTTACTCAGACCGCCTTATCTTTTCCCTTCTTTCTTTCTGCCTTCCTTTCCTTCCTTTCAACGATTTAAGAACTGAAGCTAGAAAATATTTACAAAAGATTTTTACTCATATGCCAAAAATGTTATGCTCTAAATCTACATCCATGCTCTTGCAAACTATCGAAAATGACATGGCATAGGATACGTCCCGTTGTACCAGTTATTAGGGTTTCTTCCCAATCCATTAACGAATGGAGCGCGGGAAGAATGATTGTTTGAATGCCTCTGTGCGCGCTGTGATTATTCTAATCTCGTCCTCACGGTCCCTATGTGAGTGATACAGTTTCTTCGGTATTCCTCTCCCACGGGTCAAACAAACATGTGACCATTCGTGCTGTCCCTAATATCCCGTATTAGTCCTATTTGGTACGGCTCCCAACACTTGAACAATATTCTAGAACGGGTCGCAGATGTGATTTGTAAGCAATCTCCTTTGTAGACTGTTTGCACTTCCCCCAATATTCTACCTATAAACTGAAGTCTACCCACCTGTTTCACCCCCGACTGAAACTATGTGATCATTCCATTTCATACCCGTAAGAAATGTTACGTCCAGGTATTTTTGTGAGTTGGCCATTCCGTAAGACTCAAATAAAAATGAAATAAAAAAATGGAAGAAATTTTGCTGGGTGACACTGACTAATATTAATCAAAGTGGAAAAACAGAAAACAAACTTTAAAAACTGCCTATTCAACTTTGATTTCGTCTGTAACATTTTTTTTTATTACGAAATTTCAAATAGATTCTAGTTATTAAACGTCGATTGGCACGATAAAAGGTAAAGAAAATGCTGTTTGAGTACTGAATTTGTTTGGATTGTGTGTGTAAAGTGTAAACCTGGGGCAGCGATGGACGCTATGACAGCCCTCAGAGTGGCTCGTAGGACCGACTCTTGCCGATGTATTTGTGTCCATAGATACTGGAGGGTATCAGATAGGTTATATAATGGTAAGACGGAGATTCAGGGATCAGGTTTTAAATTGTAAGACATTTCCAGTGGCAGATATGGACTCTGACCACAATCTACTGGTTATGAACTGTAGATTAAAACTGAAGAAATAGCAAAAAGGTCGGGAATTGAGGAGATGGGACCTGTATAAACTGAAAGAACCAGAGGTTGTAGAGATCTTCAGGGAGAGCATTAGGGAACGATTGACAAGAATGGGGGAAAGAAATACAGAAGAAGAAGAATGGGTAGCTTTGAGAGATGAAATAGTGAAGGTAGCAGAGGATCAAGTAGGTAAAAAGACGAGGGCTAATAGAAATCCTTGGGTAACAGAAGAGATATTGAATTTAATTGATGAAAGGAGAAAATATAAAAATGCAGTAAATGAAGCAGGCAAAAAGGAATACAAACGTCTCAAAAATGAGATCGACAGGAAGTCCTAAATGGCTAAGCAGGTATGGCTGGAGGACAAATGTAAGGATGTAGAGGCACATATTACTAAGGGTAAGACAGATACTGCCCACAGGAAAATTAAAGAGACCTTTGGAGAAAAGAGGACGACTTGCATGAATATTAAGAGCACAGATGGAAACCCAGTACTAGGCAAAGAAGGGAAAACAGAAAGGTGGAAGGAGTATATAGAGGGTCTATACAAGGGCGATGTTCTTGAGGACAATATTATAGAAATGGAAGAGAATGTAGATGAAGATGAAATGGGAGATATGATACTGCGTGAAGAGTTTGACAGAGCACTGAAAGATCTAAGTCGAAACAAGGCCCCGGGAGTAGACAACATCCCATTAGAACTAATGACGGCCTTGGGAAAGCCAGGCCTAACAAAACTCTACCATTTAGTGAGCAAGATGTATGAGACAGGCGAAATACCATCAGACTTCAAGAAGAATATAATAATCCCAATCCCAAAGAAAGCAGGTGTTGACAGATATGAATATCACCTAACTATCAGTTTAATAAGCCACGGCTGCAAAATACTAACACGAATTCTTTACAGCCGAATGGAAAAACTGGTAGAAGCCGACCTCGGGGAAGATCAGTTTGGATTCTGTAGAAATGTTGGAACACGTGAGGCAATACTGACCCTACGACTTATCTTAGAAGCTAGATTAAGGAAAGGCAAACCTACGTTTCTAGCATTTGTTGACTTAGAGAAAGCTTTTGACAATGTTGAGTGGAATACTCTCTTTCAAATTCTGAAGGTGGCAGGGGTAAAATACAGGGAGCGAAAGGCTATTTAAAATTTGTACAGAAACCAGATGGCAGTTATAAGAGTCGAGGGACATGAAAGGGAAGCAGTGGTTGGGAAGGGAGTGAGACAGCGTTGTAGCCTCTCCCCGATGTTATTCAATCTGTATATTGAGCAAGCAGTAAAGGAAACAAAAGAAAAATTCGGAGTAGGTATTAAAATCCATGGAGAAGAAATAAAAACTTTGAGGTTCGCCGATGACATTGTAATTCTGTCAGAGACAGCAAAGGACTTGGAAGAGCAGTTGAACGGAATGGACAGTGTCTTGAAAGGAGGACATAAGATGAACATCAACAAAAGCAAAACTAGGATAATGGAATGTAGTCGAATTAAAGCGGGTGATGCTGCCGGAATTAGATTAGGAAATGAGACACTTAAAGTAGTAAAGGAGTTTTGCTATTTGGGGAGCAAAATAACTGATGATGGTCGAAGTAGAGAGGATATAAAATGAAGACTGGCAATGGCAAGGAAAGCGTTTCTGAAGAAGAGAAATCATCGAGTTTAGATTTAAATGTCAGGAAGTTGTTTCTGAAAGTATTTGTTTGGAGTGTAGCCATGTATGGATGTGAAACGTGGACGATAACTAGTTTAGACAAGATGAGAATAGAAGCTTTCGAAACCTGGTGCTACAGAAGAATGCTGATGATTTGATGGGTAGATCACATAACTAATGAGGAGGTATTGAATGAAATTGGTGACATGAGAAGTTTGTGGCACAACTTGACTAGAAGAAGGGGTCAGTTGGTAGGGCATATTCTGAGGCATCAAGGGATGACCAATTTAGTATTGGAAGGTAGCGTGGAGGGTAAAAATCGTAGAGGGAGACCAAGAGATGAATACACTAAGCAGATTCAGAAGGATGTAGGTTGCAGTAGTTACTGGGAGATGAAGAAACTTGCACAGGATAGAGTAGAATGGAGAGCTGCATCAAACCAGTCTCAGGACTGAAGACAACAACAACAGTCTAAGCAAAGCTTTGACGGTCCGCGGATAAATGGTAAACTAATGATTAAGTTCTGCAGCTGTGGAAAGGCTGTCCTTGTGGGAATTTGGGACGGATGTCTGGCAGGTACATTGCCACCAAGTAAGTTTTGTGTTGGTTATTGGAACTGCAGATGGATAATGGGTGTGCGAGGAAGCGGCATAGGTTTGGGGCAATGTCTACATCCGCCGCGATCGTAAATCAGCGCCAAAAAAACGATACTTCAGTAGTCTGACAATCAAACGAACCCGATTTGTTGTTTGCTTGCTAAAGCCACAGTGTCTGCCGTTTTATACGGGAATTCTAAATCTGCTAGGTAGTCATTTCTAGAAATATGTGACAGTTCGGCAATGAATAGGCAGTGCCCTCGATTCTAGGTGCCAAAAGAACACACAAAACGAATAGAAGAGCGTCGTTTACCGAAGCTGTCTTCTACTGTAGTAACTAAAAAGATGAAACGGTACTAGATGACCAAAGCAAACGTGAACCGAGTTATAGGACAGAGCGTAGCATGCTATCCTTCAGGGATGATGACGCCTTTCCTTCCTATTTATTTTTTATTGGAAAGTAATCTACCATAGTCTTAGGAAGTCAATTCATCATTACTCTGTGAAGTCTTCCGACGGATTCGGATTTATCATTCACATCTCATTTAACTAGGAAAAAGAGTTTATCGAAGTCGCCAGGGGGTTGGATATAACCCTGCAACTGATCGGGTGCGCTCGCCTGTTTGAAAGTTATTTCCAATTTTGCCGGAGTGTTTATTGATTGCATATTGGGGATGAGGTGGGGCGGGGTTTGGTGGAAGGTGGGGGGAGATGTTGACTGCCAGTTAACTTACACTGGCGTGCTCGCTCGGTCGAAACGTTTTGTTTGAGGCCAATCTATTTGTGAAATGCAGCTCACGTGCAAAGGTCATGTAGCAGTTTGAGCGGCATTTGAGGCCCAGGCCTAATGCAGTCTGCTGATACCTTCCCGCCGGTGTTCTTTCATGAATTACAGTTAATACACTGTCAACGTAGGTTTTTTTTCTTTTTTCTTCCAGAAAAAGATTGAAGCATCTGAGGCTAAAATGTCATTTGCCACATCGACAGAACTATAATAAAATTAAAATATTTTTTATGTTCTCGAATTACTTAAGTTTGTCGTGAAGCCTAGCCTTAGGGCTTCGTTAAATTTTTTTAGTCGACTTTGTTACATATACAGTGTATAACAGTGACTGCACTTAAATTACGATTTGTGTAAAAAATAAAATTAAATTCCGGACGTCTGGCGAACGGCCTTACTATTACGATGACCAATGGTTATTTAAAACGTCAAATGCCTCTGGTGAAAGGTTCCGCATATTTCTTTCTTTGTAACGGTACGCCAATGTGACGCCGCCAATATTGCTGTTGTGACGAATTGCAGTTACGACGGGCATTTGCATTAATTCTAGTCTCGTTTCATTCCATCACCGGCGTTTATACTTCTATACTACTATAGCAGCTCGAATTTATATTATTATGAATTTGTATTATTATACAGAGTAGCATGGAGAGCTGCATCAAACCAGTGTCACAAGGGGAGGCCGCCAATTGTGAAATTCAGATTCGATTCATACTGCGCATAATAAAAGCTCTTGGCCAGAGGTGTAATGTGGCAAAGCACCAAGATGCATTTCTCAGCCGTTGTCGAGAAAATCGACAGTTAAAAGAAACCGCTGCGGTGAAATACTCTCTACGATTAATAGTTTTCTACAGCGTCGTGGCGCAGCGGTAAGCGCTCGGCTACGTAATCCGGAGGTCGCCGGATCGAATCTCGCGCCATGCAACCTTTTATTTTTTTTAGTATTTGTTTTTTGTAATTCAAATGTGTGTACACACACACACACACACACACACACACACACACAAATTCCCGGCAATCTGTTGCAACAATTATGCATATAATAAGTTGTTGAAAGTCGTTTGTCGTGGAAAAACTGGCGACTTCGAACATCATTATGTTTTCCGCAAACAAAGTTGTATTTCATAAATGTTATTAATTGTCCTCATAATGTTAACCACGTGCTTTGCCACATTACACCTCTGGCAATGAGCTTTTGTTATGCGCAGTATGAACCGAATCCGAATTTCACAATTGGCGGCCTCCCCTTGTCAGGACTGAAGACGACCACAACAACAACAACAACAACAACAACATTATTATACAGCTCCTTATGGCTTTGATGAACTTCTTTCCTCTACTGTGCAGTTAGTATTAGCTTGGGCAGTGGAAAACAAGTGATACTAGATTTTAAAAAAAAATCTATCTAAATAGACATTTCTCCCACAGCATTGCTAAGCTATGTAAATATTGTTTCAGGAACTCATCAGTTGTACAATGCACCGTGGTCCCAGTCGGAGCTGCAGCTATGATGGAAAAATTGCAGGGTTATATGATTTGGAGGAGACATTGGGCAGAGGACATTTTGCTGTGGTGAAATTGGCAAGACATGTATTCACAGGAGAGAAGGTTGCTGTCAAAGTTATAGACAAAAGCAAACTAGATGATGTGTCAAGAGCTCACTTGTTCCAAGAGGTGAGTACCTTATTGTTGCATTGATTTATGGAGTGTTACTGTGACAATTAATGAAATGTGAGGAATATTGTATAAAGAGCTGTGGGTCGACAGAAGCGTCCGATCCCACGCGTCGGCTTTGACCCGTGACGTAAGGGTGTTGTCGTGTGTGACGTCATGACGGCGCGGAGTTTGGTTTGAGTGTGTCTGTCTCCAGTTCTGTTTTATCTTATTTTATTTACTTTTCTGATCTGTTCGTTCTATCTCGTGAGATGTTTTTTAAAATTTAAAAACACTTATTACTTATTTTAATTATCTGTTTCCTCCAATTTCTGTTTTAGTTTATTATATTTATCTTTCTGATCTGTTCGTTCTATCCCGTGAGATTTTTTTTAAAAAAGACAAAAAACACTAATCAGCTACTGAAGCATCTTTATCTTCTATGGGTTGCAGGGGTTACGACCCCTGGGGAGGTGGGTGGGTATTCATGCATGGCTGTCTTCACTTACACGTTGTAGCTACGCAAGGCGTCTAAATTTGTTTACATTTAGTTAGCCCCCCCCCCACCCAAAACACCCCATTTCCCGCGCTTGTCCCGTTAGTGTCAATAGGCTTCTTGTGGAAAGTGTGTGTGTTTGTTTTTGTTTCCGCCATATTTGTGACGTCATGGGTCAAAGCAGACGGGCGGGATCGGACGCTTCCGTATTTCCAGAGCTGTTTTTCAGATTGGATTTGATTGGTTTTATAACATTTTATAGTTATTATTTTTTGTTTTTACTGTTTAAATTTGAACCTACACACACTTGAATAGATATGGGAATTCTTTCTGGGAAGGTGATTGATGGATGTAACATGAAGCAAATTAATGGATATAAATATACAGTGTTGAATGAAACTGTATAACCTTGTAACAGAAACTTTTTTTTTTTAATTTTAAGAGTTCATTTCTTGGAGTTATGTTTACGTAGGGAGAACTGAAGTAATCTTGAGAATGTCGTTCATTTGTGAAGAATGACCAATATTTGTGTAAACAATTCAGGCTATTGTAAAGCCTAACTCACATTAACCTAATTACTCTATGAATGTATGGTACATATTGAAGCACCACTGTTTCGACTATGTAGATAATGCTGCACTGGGGAGTTAAGTCAGATCCAGTTGAAACCTGCTAGCCAGAGGCTGCCTGTTGCACTGCCCAGGCATGGTTTAGTGCTGGGCCCAGTTAAGATGACAGAAGTATTGAAAAGAAGTGTGTGTTTTTACCACACCTGTGCAGTGCTACCAGCACGAAGCTTGCACACTGCTGTGGGGTGTGCACTGTTTTGAAACTTCCTGGCAGATTAAAGTTGTGTGTGAGATAAGGAGTAGTGCTGTTTGCTTATCTTTTAATGTTCTTCACTATAACAATTGGATAGACACATTTGTTTACCATTATCCAAGTTTCATAATAATACTGATAATAGGCAGCATTTTTTCTCTACTACTCTTCTCTGCAGAAGCTTTTCCACCAATCTTGATTAGTGGCTGTCGTCTTTAAGTTCTTGTTTTGACAGTATTGATTCACTGGTGTAGATCCTATATTCCATGTCAGTTGCAACATTGCCTTAAAGAAAACAGAAACATATATTTTAATTCCCATTTAAAATTTTCTACAAAGCTTTCCTTACTTATTAAAATTCTCACAGCTTCATTCACAGTATGTAAGGAAAGTTAAATTTGAACATGAGTTTGCAAATGTATGTTTGTTTGCCCTCCCCCTCCCTTGCAGATGAGCTTAACAGTAAAGCACACTAAAATTTGTTCTCTTCTGTCTGTGAGTTAAGAGTTGAAACAGTGCTCTTTCTAATACTTAAGATAATTATGTCTAATACTTTTAAAGTTTATTGATGAGAGTTACATTTGTTTGAAAGCTGTTTTTCCTTTTGTATTTGTTCTTATTTCTAAAAGTCCAGTCCAGTTTCTACAAATAAACTACAGAAATAACTTATAACAATTTTTCTGTTTCGAAACAGGTGCGATGTATGAAACTTGTCCAGCATCCAAATGTTGTGCGCCTTTATGAAGTTATTGATACACAGACAAAGTTGTACCTAATATTGGAACTGGGAGATGGAGGTGATCTCTATGATTATATTATGAAACATGACGGTGGTCTGGGTGAAGAAGTGGCTCGTGAATATTTCCGTCAGATTGTGCGTGCTATTTCGTACTGTCACAGGTTACATGTTGTGCATAGGGACTTGAAACCAGAAAATGTTGTATTCTTTGAGAGACTTGGGATGGTGAAACTTACAGACTTTGGTTTTAGTAATCGTTTCAATCCAGGGCAGAAGTTGGAAACTTCATGTGGATCTTTAGCATATTCTGCACCAGAGATATTACTGGGTGATTCGTATGATGCTCCAGCAGTTGGTGAGCCATACCTAAACTGTTGTATCTAGTTTAATATCTAGTTTTAATTATTTTTTGAGCACTTCTTAATTCTATATTATGTCTCACTGTCCTCTTATCTTTCCTTCAACAGCCCTGTGTGTTCTTACCTCACTAATCTCATTCTTCATTTTTTTATTTGTCCACACTCATCATCCCTTCACCTTACTCTCCAACAGTTATTTCAGTCATTATGACATCTGTTCAACTTGCTATTGTATAGTTCTTGATCCTGCATTGTATATTTGTCAGACACTGATATTTCTAGCTTATACAGGATGTAAAAAAAAAAAAAAAACAATGTATACAAAATGTGAGGTGGCAGAGAATGTAAAAAAATGACTTTTTTGTAACAAAAACATCATGGCATATATTTTCTCCACAAGAATTCCATGAAGGTTTTGATGCTAGTGATATTTAAAGACAGTTGTAAACCCAAGATTTCTCGTAATATGTTTCACACACAAGGATGGGCTTAGCTGTAATGAACAATTTGTCCAGTGCTTACAAAGAAAGAGTACTGATTTATTCAATAGATGTAAAATCCAGTCACAGATTCATATGTAGTGGAAAATTACAAATCCAATGACCTCACTCGTGGCTCAGTTGAATCGGAAAACTTGATATGCAAATTTCTCAAGCGGATGATAAAGTGTAAATATTTTTGATACCCACCAAGTGTATTATTAAGAAAAAGTCCTAAGATGGCATGAACCATTGAAGATAAGAGCTGTTTGGTTCAAATGTATTTTGTGACCACGCTGGCATGGAGGAAGACCTCTTTCCTTGGTGTGTTCAAGTGGCACTATTTCAGAATGCTCGTCTTGGATGGATGTTGTCCCCACCCCACCACACAAAAAGAAAAAAAAGTAGTATTCATTATGGTCTCTGCTCTGATGTTGGCTGCAGGGGCTACGTTTTACACCACCTAGGAAGAAAACCAATGGAGGCACATTCTCCTGCCACTCTGGGTGCAGGTTCTCGTACTAACTTAGCTAGTAGTATATTCTGACTTCCATCACCTCAGAGTCAGATTACGTAAAGCAATTGTGGTAGGGAACATTACCAATTAGAACTCCTTAGGAGTTCACTAAACTTTTTATTCACCTTTTGTATTATTATTTTATGAACTCGTGGTCTGTGGATGACAGGCGATTACTATGGATAATATGGCGTAGTGAACTGGTGCAGTCCAACTCTGTAAAGTTGCCTCACATTTGTGTTTGTGGATCAGTATGTACAAAAACTAATTGACTTCCTGCCCCTTTGTTACTTGTTTGTGGCCTTCCCCCCTCAATAATTCTGTAGCACTCTCTGGTTGAAATACCTAATGTAGGTTCTGTTCTCCGATGCTGGCTCTACCAAGGAGACAGGAAAATCTTTCAGGTAAGCTATTATTTATCTGGAGATAGCAGGAGTAAGTTACAGGTCCAGGTCCAGAGGTCATAATCAATTGTATTCCACCATTACATTTTACTATATCTTTCAAATGATTCTATTGCAACTAATGTACATACCCTTCATTTAATACTCACCTCTTGAGTTGTCAACTCACACTCCTGGCATAATACTATTTAACCACTGTAATTTAAAAAATCCAGCTAGGTAACATTTAATATTGCTCAGACACATTTGAAATTGGAGTACTAAATGCAATTGACAGCAAACCACTTGTTTCTGTGAAAACAAATAATTCATTTCTTTAAGGAAGATTGATGGCCACCATAAAAAAAAAAAAAAAAAAAAAAGCCAGTGTTCAGATTGCCCTCTGATGAATATTGTTTTAGAGATTTTGCTGAAATTGTCACACACATTAATGCACAACTGGTATCTGCGTCCTAATGATTGTCGAATACATTCAAAACCATTCAGTGTTTCAGTAATAATGGCTCGAGCTTCAACCAAACGGGCAGCCAGCTCTTCTAGAATATCTGTTGCTGTCTGATACACTAAACACTCAATATCCTCCCAATATAATAATAATAAATTAGATATGAGTGAGGCCAGGAGAAAATGTTGACCATTCCACTGGTCCACACCTCCCTATCCAACAGTTGAGCAAAATGATGTCAAAATGTTCTCTGAAATCAGTGGCAAAATATGGTGGGGCTCTCATCATGATGGAACCATAAATGTTGCCTAACTGCTAGTGAGACAACCTCCAATTTTTCCAATAGCACTTCATGGAGAAAGATATGTTAATTTTCTTCACCAAGCAAATTATGCAGAAGATAAGAGCCACGAAGTACAAAACCTAATCTGGGACAAGGGAGTACATCTAAGAGCTAAACAGATGACGTGTAAAACCTATCCCCTGCCAATCATGATATACACTGATAAACCAAAACATAATGACCACTGCCCACCGACCAAAACATTATGACCACTGCCCGCCGTGACATTGAATGCCACCTGGTGATATTGTGGGTACGTGACGCAGAAATAGAAGTATGTAAGCGGAACAGATAGATGGGGGATCACTTGAGCGAAGATATGAGCTGCAAATGGGGAAATCCATTGAGATAAGGGACATTGACAAAGGGCAGATTATTATTATGCAGAGCCTGTGAACGAGTATCTCGAAAATGGCTGGTCAGATGTTCACATGCTACTGTCACAAGCATCTACAGAAAGAGGTAGGACGACAGCGAAACTATCACTAGGCACTAACGGGTTGGACATCCATGACTCTTTATAGAACTTGGGATTTGGAGGCTTGTCTGCTCCTGAAAGTGGTATAGGTGTTGATCAGTGGCATTTCTGCCAAAAGAGCACAATGCTGGTGTATGCACAAGTGTTCATCATACTCTATTGAAGATGGAGCTCTGCAACAGACCACCTCTACGTGTTCACATGTTGACCAATCATCCTCATCAGTTACAATTGCGAGATTTGACATTGATCAATGGAAATATGTCAGCTCTTCAGGTGAACCACATTTTTGTTACATTAGGTTGCTGGTTGTCTCCACAAACACCATCATCGAGATGAATGATGGCTTGAAACGTGCAGCAAGCCATGGATGCAGGCTTGTGGGATCAGTATTATGCTGTAGGAGACATTCTCCTGTATTTGCATGGGACTTGTGGTAGTAATCGAAGACACACTGACAGCTGTGAACCACCTGCATCACTCCTTGCTTGATGTCTTTGCCGACAACAATGTCACCTTTCAGCAATATCATTGTCCGTGTCTTGTTGGAGCCAGAATCGTGCTAACAAGGTTTGAGGAGCATTATAGTAAACTCACACAGATGTCTCGGTTACCAAATTCGACTGATGTAAATCATATGGAACTCATCTGGGTCACTATTGGGCACCATCACCATGTACACAAATCAGTGGCCTATTATTTATGCGAATTACATGACCTGTGCACATGCCTCCAGAAATCTATCAACCAACTGTTGGATTCCTGATATGCAGAGTCAGGGTAATTTGTTCCAAAGATGGACAAACAAGCTGTTAAGTTGGGGACCTGTGTTATTGTAGAGAGAAGCAGCATGTGAAATTAAGTTCCTTTGGTCATTTCAAGCAAGTATACCTGACTCGAACTCCATTTGGAGATGGTGGTACTGAGGAGGAGGAGGAGGAGGAGGAGGATGGTACTGGCCAACACATTTATAGTACTCGTACTATTCTGTTGGTGGAGCACAGGATTCTCCAGCTCCCAGACATGGCTGAATATTTCTTCCCTTGTGAAGGCAACTCATCAGGAAACAAAACATATTTGGAAGTTGGGGATGTTTGCGATTTGGAGTAGATACTGTTGGCAGAATTCCCCATGTTAGGGGAAGTTTTCGGTTGATAGGTCTTGTACCTTCCGTTACTTGAATGGATGCATGCCTGTTTTGTGTAGGATGTTCCAGAGATTGGCATTGGAGGTATTCAGTTTTTTGGCAATGGATTGTGTGCTGACGGTGGGGTTGTCCTCATTTGCTGTGACACAGTTTCCTCAAATGGAACACTCTGCCTACAAGTTTCATGTTGGTCTGACCAAAGAAATACTGTTTCAGAAAAATGCATGTAAAGTCTTTAAAATGTAACATGATTTGGTATCTTTCTTCCTGGAAATCATTCTGCCCACAGGTGCATTGTGCCTCCCTACAAGTGAGGTGCATGTCAGCTAACTTGATTGGAGTGTAATCAGCCACCAAGAACCTGTCAACATAAGTAGAGACTTTTTTGTAACCTCAACATAGCATAAATGATGATAATGTAACTATTTATCCATATAGGTGGATACTGCTAGCAGTAGTAAGAACTTACCCTTCCTAGCAATAAGATGTTATTATGTTACAAATCAAATTCCGATGTCAAGAAGACACATACAAAATGGTTAAAACAGCTGTAAACATTGACCTAAGGGAAGTCCAGTATCAAACCCTTCAAGGACTTCTAGTGGGGAAATTGTGCACTTGTGACATTTGCTTCACATAATGAAAATATTTCTTTTTATCGCCTCAAATAATTCTACAAATTTGTGTGTGTATAATTTTTACACCCTATATATGATCAGCCAGTATCTGTACTGGCTCTATCACAGCAGCCTCTGATACTACTTATTCAATTGTTTATGTTTTGTTAGTGTCACTGTACTGTTTTATATTGGAATGTGGGTTTTGTTTATTCTTCTCCATTCTTTTTGTGTATCCCACTAATATCTTACCATTTTTGATGAATGTACAATAGAAGTTCATGTATGTTCACACTGTTTTCTTTAATACTAGCAATTATGTACAGTTTGAACATGTATTAGCCATTATTATCTGTTTTCTTAAGGTTAACATACATATGCTATTGGTTAACATACATATGCTATTGCCAATTGAAGTGTTTCAAGTGGTAGTCATGATTAGAGGCTTGGGAATATTTAATAAAGTACTGGTTATTGCTCTTGGGTTTTAGATGAACTAGTTGAATGATTCTTATCTACCAGTTACACTTACTTCAGGCCAGCAGTTAAATAATTATTCAGATTTATGTAAACAGTAGAGCCAAGAGCAAAATAATTGAATCTTTTATAACTGGTGTTTGCAGACTATAAGTGTCCAAAGTAGACAATTAACAACAGCAAACTAACAGTATTTTTTCTGGTTATGCTGTACTACTATTGAGCATGCGATTGCTTGTTTCTGTTCACAATCACATATGGAACATAACCAACAAATGAGAACAATGCCTCAATATGTACTCAGTTGCTGATATTTTAACCTGTTTGACAGAAATGAGGATAGATATAACCAGGTGTAAAGATCTGTTCTCATGTTCAGTAACTGGGCTAACTGAGTGTCAGAATCATAAACATTTTCTGAGCCTGTTTTATTTTGCTTAACCTGTATGTGCATAATGTAACAGAAATGTAATGGTGAAGATAATGTTTCTGATCATAAGATTTTCAAAATGCAATGTCCACAACTCTAATAAAGATTATGCTTTTTGCATACACAAAGCTTTGTCATACATATATAATATTTTAGCTGTGGTCTCACAAATAGGACATAACCTTTTAGTGCGGTAAATGTTTAATTTATTTATTCTATGATCTCTTGACAGATGTCTGGTCACTGGGAGTAATTCTGTACATGCTAGTATGTGGGCAAGCCCCATTCCAAGAAGCAAATGACAGTGAAACCCTCACAATGATAATGGATTGCAAATATACAATCCCAGTCCATGTGTCAGAAGGTTGTAAAAGGTAGGAGGAAATATGCCAGTAACATGTTTCCATAGCACATTCTATCCTTGGTTTGTGTTAAGACATCCTTCATAAAATCCTTTAGTGGTAAACCTGTTTTCATAAGTGTCTTTGTGTGGCCTTGCAAGGTAGGGCTGCACAGCAACTAAAACAATTCTGGTTCAGGATGTATTTGTGAACTTCTTTTTGTCTTGCATCCAAGTCCAATTTTTATTTATTGGTCAGTTTTATCTACCCTTGCAAGATTGTCTCTTATGTTTAAACAGGCATTCTGCATATTTTACATTACATTCATTGTGACAAGTTATATCTAACATAGAATCCAAACATATCTAAAAACAAAGATGATGTGACTTACCAAACGAAAGCGCTGGCACGTCGATAGACACACAAACAAACACAAACATACACACAAAATTCAAGCTTTTGCAACAAACTGTTGCCTCATCAGGATGAGGCAACAGTTTGTTGCGAAAGCTTGAATTTTGTGTGTATGTTTATGTTTGTTTGTGTGTCTATTGACGTGCCAGCACTTTCGTTTGGTAAGTCACATCATCTTTGTTTTTAGATATATTTTTCCCATGTGGAATGTTTCCCTCTACTAATAGAATCCAAACATTTAGAAATTAATATAGTGTGAAGAAAGAAACATTTGATACAGAAGTGATGAGCAAGACAGAATTTAAGCTTAAATTACTAGAACAACTCAGACAACTGACCAAAGAGATTAAGTAAAAAAAATTTGAAAACTATGTGAATGATTAATATTAACAAGTTGTTTTTGTGGTCTTTAGTTAAAACAGTTTTGCTGCAGCTATTCATGCTAGTGCATCTATATAAGCCTCTTTATCTGTCATGCCTTGGTCTCCCTCTACAGTTTTTAACTCTCACACTTGTCTCCATCACCAAATGAAATATGGGGTGAGACAAAAAGGATTTTAGAACTTTGAAATTGTATAGAAATTTATTGAGATAACCAGTTGGTAGATGTGTCATTTTGTAGCAAACAATCAAAGTTTAACACAAGT
Organism: Schistocerca nitens; assembly: GCF_023898315.1. Taxonomy (NCBI): domain Eukaryota; kingdom Metazoa; phylum Arthropoda; class Insecta; order Orthoptera; family Acrididae; genus Schistocerca; species Schistocerca nitens. The sequence goes on along the minus strand of NC_064617.1, from coordinate 387,867,143 downwards.
GTCAAGTTTCATTTTGATTCGATGTGAGTACTATTTGTGATGTGGCAAACATTCCACCAGTAATCAATTTCTTCCCACACTCATTGCAGCAAATCGGGTGTAACTTGTACAACATCAGAGTAGATTTGATTTTTCGGGTCACTTAAATTGTATTGTAGGGGAAGAACATACACACAGTCTTTAATGTAACCCCAGAGACAGAAATCCAATGGTGTCAAGTCTGGGAGATAGGTGGCCATGGGATTGGCATTCACGGCCAATCCACAGATCTGGGAAGTTATTATTGAGGAAACCTCGAACTTCTATGAGAAAATGAGGTGGTGCACTGTCTTGCGGGTAGTAAACCATCCTATCTCAGTCATATTCATCGATCTATGGAATTAAAAAGTTTTCAAGCATATCCAGATATGCAGTACCAGTGACAGTTTTCTCCATGAAGAGGAAAGGGCCATACACTTTCAGTTTGCTAAGGGTGCAAAACACATTAACTTTGGGGCTGTCATGAATGTGTTCCAGTGTTGCATGTGGATTTTCACTGCCCCATCTTCTGCAGTTGTGGGTGTTCACCATACCATTGATATGGTGTGTTGACTCATCCCTGAAGGTTATTGTATTCAGGAATGACTCGTCATCCTCTATCTGATGCAAAATTTCCACACAGAATTCCCCAAGAGCAACCTTATCTGCATCACTATTGTGTTGTCATTATGAAACTGTATGTTTTCAAGTGTAAATATCTACACAGTAGTTGTCAAGCAGTCTTTTGTGGAATGCCACTCTTGTGGGATGCACGACGCGTTGATCTCTGTGGATTGCTGCAAAGCTCTCCATAACTTATTCAATATAATCATTAACACACAAATGACCTGTTGATTTATCATGTCACCGTGAACAACCAATGTCAGCAAAGTTCTTGTGTGACGAGTAAATTGTAGGCCCTCTTGGAGGTTCCTTAGCATATTTGGTGTAAGATTTATGCCAAACAGTTGTTGCAGAGTTTGTTTCATGAAACAAAAACACACAGCGAGCATGCTCTGCCAAATTTTAACTACGAACTACACTTGTGCTCCTAGTACATGAGTCAAACTTCAGGTCGTTCGCTGCAAACTGATACATCTATGGATTCTTTAAGTTATCTCAATATAGTCTTTCTAACTCACCCTCTATTTCTTGATTCCTCAGGATGAGTACTGTTAATCAGTCCTTTGTTTTTGTGCAATAGATTTCTTTCCTCCCCACTTCCATTCAGTACGTCTTCATTAGTTGCCCAATCTGCCTGTCTAATTCAACATTATTTTGTAGAACCACATTTCAAAAGCTTCTACACTCTTCTTGTCTAGACCATGATTGTCAATGTTTCACTTGCATTCAAGGCCACATTCCAGACAAAATACCTTCAGGAAAGACTACCTAACACCTCGATTTATGCAGGGGGATGGACAAAAATATGGAAACACCACTAACACAATACATTACCATGTCTAATATGGCACAGGAAAATGTTTGACATTCAAAACAGCCTCAATTTGTCTCATACTGGATAAATACAGCCCTTGTATGGTTGTCAAGGGAATCTTATACCATACTTCCTGCAAAACAGTGGCAAGCTTAGATAATAATAACGGAAGTCGATAGGGATCATACACCCATGTCTCCAAAGTAAGCCACAAAGGCTCAATAAGACTGATATATGATGACTGTGATGGCCAGGGCAGATATGACAATTTATTCTCATACTAGACAATGTGAGCTGTGTGAGTAGGGGCACTGTCATCTTCGAACACAATATTACCATTGGGGAACAAACATTGTATCATATAATGGACCCGATCAAATAAATGGTTACATAACCCTTGCAGAGTAACCCTAAGCCCATGGAATGCTAAGGTGTGGCGGATCAAGTCATAACTGAACCCCCTTCATATTCCACTCTTGGGACATAAGCTTGATCTAAAGTTGGAAGCAGTGTGCAACAAGACTCAGCTGACCAAATTAATTTCTCCTATTGCCACACAGTCCAGGTTTTATGGCTTCTGCACCATGTTTTCATGTTAAGTGCATTTGCATCACCTATGAGTGGTTTTGGAATTACAGCTCACCCTAAAATTCCTTGCTTATGGAGCTCCCTTGTGTTGTATTGGTGCTGACAGGGATCAAGAGCATGACATTCAGTTTTGCAGTGACTTCTGCAGCCATTTTGTCACAACTCTCTATGATGACCGTCTGTTATGAACACTCGACACATATTTTTACCTGTGTTGTGACTTACCACATAATGTTTTTCCACTTTTACTGTATGTGGTATAAATCTTCGATATGGTGCCTCTAAAAGCACAAAACACTTGCATGCCCTCACAACTACATAGACTGCTGTTCTGACCACGACTGATACTTGCAATGTATTGAGGACATGACGCAGGTGCCATTTGTGATCAAATACGACTGTGCAATCCTCAGGCATAGCTATCCTCTACATTTATGTTCAAGCAAGCATTTCTTGTGGTGTTTCCATATTTTTGTCCAACCCCCATGCATGATGATAACAATTTTCTTTTTTTCAGAAATGCCTTTCTTGCTATTGCTGTTGCTAGTAACTTTTCGTGTGGGAGGGATGACAGCTGTCAAAATTCAGGTCCCCTTGATAGTTAGTTGGTTTGATGTGGACAGGGATGTGAATGGTGCCAACCAAGAGATAGAGACCAATGTCAAGAAATATGGTTCGTTGGGCTGAGAGCAACCAGATGAAGTGGAGGGGGAGAAACTGTCAAGGTTGTGAAGGAATGATGATGAGGGGTCTTGGCTCTGAGTTGAGAGCAGGAAGATCTTATCATTGAACCTGAACTGCACAAGTGGTTTGTGGTTTTGGGAGGCTAGGAATGTTTCCTCTAGATGTCCCGTAAAAAGGTTGGCATAGCAGGGTGCCATGTGGGTGCTCATGGCTATGCCATGGATTTTTGATATACCTTCCCCTCGAAGGTGAAGTAGTTGGGTCTGGATGTAGGTGGTGATGTGTGTGAAGAGTTATGTCTTGGATTTGGAGTTTGAAGGATGTATTAAATAGCAGCAAGATCATGAGCAAGAGGGACGTTGGTGTATAGTGAAGTGGCTTCAGCAGTGATGAATAGGGACTTAGGAGATAAATGGGTGGGGATGGTGGATAATCAGTGCAAGAGGCTAGCATTTTTTATGTGAGAAGCTGGGTTCCAGGCAGTGGGTTGGAGGTGTTGATCAAAAAGAACAGAAATTCTTTCACTAGGAGAACAATAATGAGACAAAATGGGGCATCCAGGATTGTTGGCTTTATGGATTTTGGAGAGCTTGTAGGACCTGGCTGTCCAGGGTTTTGTTTGGGTGTGGAAGGAGACTGACTTGAGGAATCATGTGCTGCTCCTCCCAGCTAAAACACATGTGCCCACATGCCTAGCCAGTGTGCCTTCCAATTCTTCCTCCCACATTCCTGCCCCACAAACGGGCAGTCTCCCACTACAACCCCTCTTCCTGTCTCCTGCCTCTTTCTCTCTGTACCCATTTCACTTGCTGACACATCTCCCACCTCACCCTAGACCACTTGCTGAACAGCAGACCTAGTGTTGTGCTTCCGGCCAGGACTATGTATGGACCTCTGTGTGTGTGTGTGTGTGTGTGTGTGTGTGTGTGTGTGTGTGTGTGTGTGTGTGTGTGTGTCGGTTGGAGGGGGGGGGGGGGGAGACAGACAGACAGAGAGAGAGAGAGAGAGAGAGAGAGAGAGAGAGAATATGAAAGTTATTTGTAACTTATAATTCCAGAGAAGGTAAGTTGCTACTCACCATATAGCGGAGATGCTGAGTTGCTATGGGCACAACAAAAAGAGTCACCAATTATAGCTTTCGGCCATTAAGGCCTTTGTCAGCAGTATACACGCACACAAATGCAAACGCAAACGCAACTTGCACACACGTCTGCAGTTTCAGAGAGCTGTGGTTTCAGCTGAATGGTGAGTAGCAACTTTCCTTCTCTGGTATTGTTACATTCCATCCTGGATTTTCCATTGTTTGATTATTTGTAACTTAAGATTTTATCCTCTGTTCCTGATGGCTTTTGCAGGCTAATAGCTCGGATGCTGATTCGGGAACCAGAAAAGCGAGCCACTCTGGAAGAAATAGCAATGGACCCATGGCTGAGAGAAGATGCCAACACTGAGCCAGCAGACTTCCTCCCATTAGTATCTCGAGAACACGTGTCTGAAGATGACCATGCTCTTATCATACAGAAGATGGTCAATGGCAATATTGCTACTAAAGAAGACATTTTAGAGTGAGTTGAGGGTATTACAATATTAATGGTGATTGAAGCAGTTTCGTTTGTGTCATTACTAATTCACAGTCTTTTGAGTGTTTATTCCACTTGTCAGTAACTACTCCATTATCAAGAGAATTACTGAGTTTTTCAGTCAGAGCAGACAGGAAAACAGTTGTAGTTCTGTGCTTCAAATAAGTATGTTTTACCAAATCACATGCAGCCTTATTCTCTCTGATGTTTTAAGAAAATTTATTACTGTAAACAATATTGTTGCGCCTCTGTCACAACATAATTTCAACAAAAGGCATATGCTGTTTGTTCACAGGGCACTTGATAAGAATGAATACAATCACATCACAGCAACCTATTTCTTGCTAGCTGAGAGGAAACTGCGTGCACACAGACAAGAACAAGCTCAGCAGCGTCTTCGTCAGGGGCAACAGTTGCAAGAATTGTCTCCCATAACGTCTGGGTAAGTCAGTAAGACACTCTCTAAGTGTTATACATTTGTGAGGTATCTGTTGTTATATTGCCCTCACACATAATTACGAACTCTCTGTCTCTCTTTCTCTCTCTACTACAATGAAGGACATGTCCAAAAGCTTAATGATGGTTTCGGCTTGCTTATTTGTCTTTTTACTGCTCAGTTCTTGATCCATAATGTATTCTCACCCTCACTATCCTTCTGTTGTTTACAGAACAAATTTTGTCATGTGTATTTTGTTTCCTTCTGATGCTTAAATATTTAGTGCCATTCTTGGACTAGAGCTGCGATTGTTTAAAAGTGAAAACGTGAAAAGACAGTACGTGATACTTAGTGATGTGGAGTAGAGATAAAAAAAATGGTCCAAACACTCAAATGACTTCTAGAAGCAATATTTCAACATTCGTACAATTTAAATGTTGTCTTAGGTTAACTTTTTGTCTATTTATGTCCTGATCCAAACCATGCCAACGGCCTTTTGTGACCATCCGGTCTGCCAAGTGTTGTTGGTAGGTGTGGTGCACTCAGCCCTTGTAAGGCAAACGGAGGAGCTATTTGATTGAGAAGTAGCGGCTCTGGTCTTGTAAATTGACATATGGCCAGGAGAGCGGTGTGCTAACCACGTGCCCCTCCAAATCCGCATCCAGTTATGCCTGGGGTGACACGGCGGCCGGTCGGTACCGTTGGGCCTCCATGGCTTGTTCAGGTAGAGTTTAGTTTAGACACCGACCATGATATCTGTGGTCATTGTCCCTCTGGTTACATCCGACTGTAACCTTCTTCAGCTTTGCAAACAGTATCATTCATGTGATTTCTTAGCTTCTCCTGGCATATCTGTTGGTGGAACATTGCATAGGTGTACTGCTGGTACTCAGTATCCAATGTGCTGTAACATTTCAGTGAACAATACGGTCACCATCATCAGTCACCAAAATATTGCACCCATTGGACACAGTGTACTGGCTGTACACCCATTATTGTTCATCACTGGTAGCAGCTTTATTCAAATGACTGCTCCAATCGTATGGCAGTTTGAAAGTAATGAACTTAAAATGTTAAAAAAACAGAAAAGAAAAGGCCAGGTGTGAGTAGGAATCGGGCTCTGAGGGTTCCATATAAACTTAATTGTGGATATAGACAGTTCATCCATTCCGGGAATTGAGAATACTCATGATTTTTGCCTGTTACAGGCGTTGACAATGGCAGGAGATCGGTCCAAAGAATTCCAAGACTCTTGAGAATGTTTTACATTTGAAGTCGGATAACAAATGTCAAAAGAAATATTTTTTCTATGATTTAATTACAAATTAGCAATTTTTCTGATTTTGTCCTTTGCTTGTACTGTAAAACCTTGCTTCTTGCCAAATTTCATGATTCTTGCCAATGAGAAGCATCCTACAGTTTTTAATGAGTGATTTTGTGAGTATTGAAATATGTGATATAAATGGCCCTATCTTCTCATTACATTGACGTAGAAGCTTAACATTTTTACACCACTAATGGACCCTAGAACATAATATGTGATATAAATTTCAACTTGATAGTCTATTGAGAAAAAGATATATTAGCAGATGGATGGACAGAAACATTTTGATAACAAATCACAAAAAAAAGTTTTAGTGTGATATATTTACATATTAACAATTTTTTCATCATTTCCTTTAGCTGTTCTGGGAAATTATGCTTTGTGCAGATTTCATGATTCCAGGCCAATTGGAAATAACCTATGGGTTTTGATGAGTTAGTTTGCAAGTGTCAAAATATGTGCCGTTAATAGCTGTATCTTTTGACTGCATTGAGTTAGACGCTTCAATTTTTTTTTTTTTTTCACTACCAAGGGGCCATAGACAATAGAATGCAGCAGAAATTTCAGCTTGATAAGTCTATCCTTTCCTGAGAAAAAGCATTTTTGACGGACAGATGGATGGGCAGGTGGACACAAAGTGATCCGTAAGGATTCATTGTTTACCAATTGAGGTATGGAACTCTAAAATGACAATAGTGTTGGATAGTCTATGTGGTTACATGAAGTACTTCGCACCACATCTGTTTCTGTCAGAGGCCACACACACTGACACAATTTGATCATTTGACAAGAGGAGAACTTGTGTAAAAAGTGGTGTAATTAGATGATGAATGCCATCGATCATGTATGGGACATAATCGAGAGGTCAGTTTGTGCATAAAACCCTGCCCAGCAATACTTTCACAGTTACAGCCAGCTATAGAGGTAGTATGGCTCATTACTTGTGCAGGGGCTTCCAGTGACATGTTGAGTCCATGCCATGCCAAGTTGCTGCACCAAGCTGGGAAAAAGGTCTGAAAAGATATTAAGAGGTATCCCTTGACTTTTGTCACCTCAATGTATAGGTTATACCACCCCTTCCCCCTTTGAGGAGAGAGGACTCCATAGATGTGGGTGTCAGGGCAGCTGTTATATATCCATGGGCTCTGCGGCAGACGCCACAGGCGATGGCAGCGGCAGCTGATTCTGTGCTGGAACCAGGGATGGGAGCAGAAGTGACACAGTGATTGACATGCACAGTGGTTGCTCCCCCCGTGAAGTACCATAAGAGAGGACAAGTGACGAGGGCGCTGGTCGCATTTTGACGCCCGGTTTGTCAATGTTGTGGAACTGAGCCAGTGGTGAAGGCACTGGATCTCAGTTGGGGCGGCAGGGATGCCGATGGGCAAGGTCTCGAAGGCACCATCCCTGCCGGCAGTGGACTCGCTGGTAGCAGCAGAGTATCACAGAAAGGCCAAGCAATATGTGCTGAGGGTCTGGACCCAGAAGGAGAGGTAGTAGGAGGCAAAATCCACAAGGAGGATGGGACAACCCATGCAGCAGGATGATTTGAACCTTAACATGCAGATGAGACAGTCCACTTCACCCTTACATTGGGTGTAGAAAGGAGGAGCAGTCATACAGTGAATGCTTTGATGGGCACAGAAATCGTGGAAGGTCTGAGACAAACTGTGAACTGTTATCCATCACAAGCATATAAGGCAATCGTTTCATAGAATAAATTTTGGAGTCTGTTGGAACTGTGGCTGTGGCCTACGTCAAAGGACAGCTGATAACATTTGAAAATTTAGAGAAAGTATTGGCAACCAACGCCCAGTAAGAATGTGGGAAGGGTACCGCAAAATGCCTGTCCTGTAGAAACTGTGAGGTGGGCCATGGAGAGAGCATTGCTCAAGGCACTACCTGTTGGGCAGCACACTTAGAGCAGGCCCTGACAAGATGTGCACCATCACCATCGATGCTGGACCAAAACACGTGCCAATGGGCCAATAACTTGGTACCCAAGATCACCCAGTGTAGGAGCTGAAGCTCAACCCACCGTAGAGCAGCCTCAGTCACAATCTTATGTGACAGCCCTTCCACAGTTCAGAGAACGCCACCATCAGGTACCAAAAGCTGGTGACTGTGGGTAAAATAGTTATGCAAAGGATCAGGAGCCCTGCCTAAATGCCCGTCTAGCCAACTATGCTGAATGAGGTGACCAACTTGATGCAAGATTGGTCGGCAGCAACAGCAGCTAAGGTCCAGGAGCCCATAATAGGTTCAAATGGTTCAAATGGCTCTGAGCACTATGGGACTCAACTGCTGAGGTCATTAGTCCCCTAGAACTTAGAACTAGTTAAACCTAACTAACCTAAGGACATCACAAACATCCATGCCCGAGGCAGGATTCGAACCTGCGACCGTAGCGGTCTTGCGGTTCCAGACTGCAGCGCCTTTAACCGCACGGCCACTTCGGCCGGCCCCCTAATAGGAAATGCTTCCATTGATATTGAATGAAAGCAAAGTAGCTCATCCTGATCTAATATAGGACCTGGTCCCGTCAGAAGCCGGAACAGTGCAACGGCATTGGCATGCTGTGCAGTAGGCTGAAAAAAATATTTCACAGTTCTAGCGAAACAGAAACAAGGCCCAATGCAGGACGCAAAGTGCCCTTTGTCATTCAGTGAAGCAGAATGATTAAACAATAAAACCAATGACTTGTGGCCAGTAATGAAGTGGAACTTATACACTTACAAGAACACATGAAAGTTTTTGAGAGTTGGACAATAGCAAACACTTCCTTTTCAACTTGGGAGTAGTGCTGCTGAGCAGAGTTGAGCATTTTTTACGTGTAAGCTGTCGGACTTTCAGAACCATCCTCATATCGATGCATAAGAATGGTCCCACATCCTTGCTGAGAGGTGTCCATAACCAAAACCAAGTAATTGCCAGGATGGAAGGTAGCAGGAGCAGAATGTAATTTAGATTTCAAAACAGTGAACGTGCACTTGCAGGCTGGCTTCCACTGAAAGGAAACTTTCTTGTGGAGCAATTCATGAGAGGAGGAGATTGGCCAATGTGCCCAGACCCTGAATAAATTTGTGATAGTAAGCAGTTTTGCCTAAAAATACGTGGCGTTCTTTGACTGTTTTTGAGCCAAGCAGAGCTGTGACTGGAGCGACACATTGATGTGATGGAACAACATCCTGAGATACCTCAAGCCCCAAATACACAATTGTTGACCGAAAAAAGTATGAGTTGGACAAGTTGCATTTCAACCTGCTGTATGTAATACCGAGAGCAAGGTGTGTAAGTTATGTAAATACACTTCCACAGATGCACCTGTTCGTGGAGATAGTTGATGTACCCCAGAACGGACTTCGTCAGTTGTTCCAAAAGATACGAAAAAATCGCTGGGGCACTAGCCACACCAAATAGTAGGCACTGATATTGCTACAATCTGAAGGGTTTGTAGAACACAAGGAGCCATTTAGAATCCTCATCCAACTGAAGCTGTAAATAAGCTTCAGACAAATCAGTTTTGGAGAAAAACTGGCCCTCAGGGGCTTTAGCCAATTATTCGTGTGGACACAGCAATATGTTAACTGAAGCTTTAAAGTCGCTGCAGAGGCGAAGCTGATTGGTCATTTTATTTATGTATTTTTTTTTTCTCTCTGCACAACCTCCAACAATGCTGGCGTGTTCAGTTACACTTTCATTTGATCAGGCAATGCCACTGGAATATGGCACACTCAGAAATTCAACTGCACAGTAAGTTTAAGGGTAAGGTGGGCCATCTGAGAAGAGAGACGAGAACTCTGAACACAGAGAATCTAACTGCTGGTAAGGAACCGGCTGGAAACGAGGTGCACTGAATCCAAAATGGAAAAACAAAAGTGTTGAAAGCATCCTGACTGAACAAAAATCTGCTGTGTCATCTTCATCCACTACTAAAAAAGTCAAGGAATGAACTGCAGATTTATACATAGTGGGAGCTGTAAATTGCCTCAAATTGGAATATGCTGCTTGTTGTAACCCCCACACATTGAGTAACTGGAGACATCACCGGAGATCCCAAATGCCCACCAAGTTTGTGAGTTCAGTAAAGTCATGGCTGCACCCGTGTCCACTCGTAGTCTGACAATTTTGTCCAACAGCTGCACTTTGATAAAAAGTTTGTTATAATTCACAGGCACTGGAGATAAACAATTAACATCCATGGTCATGTCCACAGGAGGGGACTGAGAATGGCACACACATGCTGTATATTCTTTTTCCCTACTGTTGTTGCAAGTCACCACCACTTAGGGCAAGCGGCTCTGTAGTGTTTCATGAAACAGTATGGGCAAGATGGGATCGTGGAGTGATGTCGTTGCTATGGTTGTTGGTGTTGGTGGTGGTTGGTGGAGGTTTTGTTTGGGACGTCACTGTCCAGTGTGATGCAGAGGCCGCAGTTGTACAGATGTGACGTTGTCCTCCCCTGAGAACTGACTGACTCCCAATGACCAGGAACAGGAACCACCATGGTGATGTCACACGCAGCCTCAGTTTGACCACTTGCAGCACAAGATATCTCCAGAGATTGAGCAATATTTAACACTTCAGCCAAAAATGGATTCTCGATTTGTTAAGTGTGTTGACGCTCCTCCTTGTCAGGAGTCAACAGAATGTGGACCATAGAATCAGCATAGGAATTGTGATGAGTGTCAGTAACAAACTGACATTTGCCACTGAGGCAGTGGAGTTCATGGTTGCATTTACAGTGATAATTTGAGAACAACTTACACATTTCATTGAGTGAAAGCGACACAGGATCCTGGAGTGGGGCTAACTGGCTCAACAGCTGGTATATCCGAAGAGAAATCCAAAGAAGGAACAAAACCTTACACTTGTTAGCACCAAAGGCAAGGAAGTGTTGCTGAAGCTGCTTCTTGTAAGCCTCCCAGTCTTTCGCCACATCGTCGTTAGGGGAGGGAAGGCAGTGTGGATGCCTGTGTACTCAGCGTGGCTGACAGGTTTGTGATAGCAAGTGTAGGAACCTGCTGCTACTTGAGGAGAGATGTGAGCAGTGCCTCAATGGCCAGAAGAACCAAAGAAACCAACCAATAGACTGAGTTAATGGAAGTGAATGCCACACTCGTCACCAGTTGTGTTATGATGTAAGACACAAACAATGGCTCGGCCACAATGAATCAAAGTTTATTCTTCTTCCACAAACGAGCCAACAGCAGTTGAGAACACTGACATAAACATAGAAACAATTCTGGAACTTACAGAAACTCTTATATTGTGTTCTTATTTATTGTCAGTGAGTGCCTGCTGCGCAGTTCTTATAAGGACAACAATTCCGGTAGATGGCAAGGTGGATGCTGTGCTGTGGGCATGACTCATGTGACCACCACAGGTGATCTCTTGTGTCCATTTCATGCAGATGCCATTGGTGGAATATTTGAAGTGTAGTGTGCCAGAGGCCTGATGCTGCCGTGTGTATACAAGTGCTATTTACAGGGTTATAGCAAAATGTGTATTAGGTCATCTACTTGATACTGACTAACTATAGACATCAATACTTTATGTAGACAATGGAGAAGTTGTATTTGAAGGATGCACTGAGTCAGTAGTAATGATACATACAGAAAAAAAAAAAATGAATTTGTTGTGTTCAGATTGTGCCTTAGTTTTGTAAGATGATACAAAGAAAAAAGTTAAGTATATGTTCATTTATAGTATAATCATTTTAATTGAGTCTCATGTATTCGTATCTTTGAGGAAGATACAGGTACAGTTCATTTTGCGTCCTTGTTTTCTTCTTAGTCTCAATAATGTGCATTTATTAGCTACATGTAAGCACATTTAGTTAGTCCTTAGTTGAGTAGTAGACGGATTTCACAGTACAAATTTTGAATATTGTAATATCTCACTTGCCTTAACCCCTTTGCTGCTTGCAGTTTTAATTATTGATATGTGGTAGGCTTCTTGACAACAAAATCTTCTCAGTGAATAATGCTGTTAATAGCAAAAATATTTTTTTGAGTTGTAAACAGAAATTTTGTAGCATCTACTTTAACTGGATACATTTATCCCACAAATTTGCAGCAGCAAGCCTTACGTGAAGATGGACAAGATCACAGGAATGAGCAACACAGATGTGTCATGCCAACAAGTGAACCAGTCTTTACTGAGTGCAGCGCGCACACCCGGGGACCAGGTGAATCAACAACAACCACCTCTGGCATGCCTGCTGCATGTTGCAATTGCTTCACTTTGTGTTTTGGCGCTCTGGTGTGTGTTCTCACATAAAACACTGTCACAGACTGTTAAAGCTGTGTGTATATTGCAATAGTGGAATTAAATGCACGGTCAACTTACATGCATGGAAAAGCAAAGACTAAAACAACTTAAAATAAAATCAGCTTTCTTATTTTTAGTGTACAGTTTATGAAATCATTAAATACTTAGTTTGTGCTTCTGCTGTGAGCAACTTTACTCTGTTTATATAACATTTACACTTCAAATTTGGTGATAACCTCTGATTGGCACAACTAATTAGTTTCAAAGTATTACTAGAATATTCAAAATAATTAAAGTTACAGTAACTATTGGAAAACATAAGAAATTTTGTGTATCTTTCTTTTAATTTGGCATGGTCTAGTAGAAACTAATTTTTTGATAGAATATTAGAACAAGAGTCTTTGTATTTTACTGGCCCCTCCTCTTTTTACTGAAAAATCTTGCATCTTGTCAGCTTTTTGCTGCTTCTGTGCATACTTAAATGAAGTAAACATTTCCTGTTTCATGTTTTAAAGGAGACATATCTTTCTGTGCCAGAATGATACTGCTCAGTGATTATTAAACAATGACCAGTATTAAGTGCTTTGTAACTTCTTTGAAGATTTTATTCTGTGTAATAAAACATTTCTTCTTAATTTCTTGTATCCAAAATGTGCACAGTTATTTTGTGATTGCAAGTTGTAGGTGGCACTCTCTTCCAGTGAAAACATAATGTATTCACTCAGGAAGCAGAAGTTGCGTGTCATTTCTCGTTGGTCAGTGGATTGCTATAGACTACATCATTTTTGTTTGTATTCACAGCTTCATTATTTGTTGTTCAAGTCATGTTTCAAGGCAAATTCTGCATTCCTAAACATTATTGCATGTTTAGTTGGCATTTTCATTTGGTTTCAGTATTTCACTAAAACCGTAATTCAGCTTCAGAAGTACCTTATGTAGCAAAAATGCACATGAAATGTTTCATATACTTCACTCCTTCATTCAAATGAGTCTACAATGTATGTGTAGTTTGATAGGCATGAGTAGTGCAACTGTTTTGGTATATTGGCACTACTTCTACTGCTTTTCCATTTTTGTACTTCTTCAAAATCAGCACCTAAAATAGTATGAATTATTATGATTAACAGTGCTCTTTATTAGATGCATGTTGCTGACGAGCTACTTTGTAAGGTGCAATACTTAATGACTTAAGATACAAGATTTTAGTACAACTGTAGTAACTTCTATGCTATGGAATGTATGGTCCAAAATCTAGAAAATTAAGAATCCTGAATACATTTTCAGGAGACACACTCTTAATTTCACTGTTTCGTTGATTATTGTGTTCATTGAATCTATCTTACTGTGTGTCTCTGATTATGAATACTAACTGAAAATGGTTTTCTTGTTAACTTACTACTTGTTGTATTTATACTAATTAAATATTATCATATATTTTAAACAACTTTAGGAATTTTACATTAATTGGAACCTCGTTTATATAACTTTAGGAATGTAATTACTTTTCATGACTCTACTGCAGAGCAAGAAGTGTGATTATTTTCAGTTTATTATTTTGAGTTTAGTGTCTTTGAGAAATGCTCAGACTCATGATTAACTTGTGAATGTTAATCCTGAAAAGGGGATTCCTATTATGTACAGTAAATAATTTTATGTAGCTTCTTGTAAGTAATTAGTTTGTAGTAAACTGTCTCCATTAACCTACAAAATTTATATTTATTGATATGTCAAGTGCCTGGATAAGGGCAGAGGAAGAAAGAGGAAGGGATGAAAAATTATATAGAAAGAGAGAAGTCAAAACTTCAGAGTAATTTACAATTACACTGAGAGAAAAGTCAAGCATTTAATATCAGTGTAGATCATCAGAATTCCTGAGAAATTAACAGAGAGCACTATTGTTTGTACATATCATTTATTCAGAGATTGTCATATCTTGGTAGACTAGCATTGGCGGACAGTGAACAAAGTGTTTATAAATCTACTAGGAATGCTTTGTGTGAGTTCTTTATCTTATGGAGGCAGATATTGTGGTAGTTTCTTGCATGTCTGCTTGGAAGCACCAATCTGCAAAACAGTTCCTTGAGGAATAAAGGGTATTTGCCAGCAAACAGGACCTGTTGGGATATTATGCCCTATTTATATGTGCTATGCCTTTGTTTGATGGCACCCTGTGCTTTTAGTTGCTGAAAGTCCATTGTACCATACAGTGACAGTATCAGCATAAGCAGAGGCAGATTTGAAAATATTGTACAGTAATTTATATGCCAATAGATGATTTTCTCACCTTCAAACAAATTTAATGTTTACCAATAACAGCAACCGTGAATACAAATACATGTGCTTTATAGTAGTAATGCAGTTGAATACATATTTAAAAATGCAACATTGTTATGTCACCAATGGCAGTATTATTCACAATACCACTTTCATGAATGTGTATTCAGTAGGACTATTATCATTAAAAAACACATGTGGGAGGACTAGTATTAATGATAAACATTACATTTGTTCAAAAATGCAGCATTGGTTTGGGAACATATGTATTGCCTTAGTAAAATTAAACAAAGCTACCAAATAATTGCCAGCAGCTCTTGACTACTTGCAGATACCCAAAATTGTATCTAGGAACCATCCACTGACTGCTGCCTCCAAGTGGCCATACAGAATAGTACCACAATACCTGTGGAAGATGCAGCCCAGTGCTTTTCATTTGGCCACACTGTTCAACATTGCTGTTTGATTTTTGCCTCTTGTGTAACTGGCCATCTATTTTGACTCTGTTTGTTAACAGTATTTGCATGCCATTAATTTCTGCCACTTAGTGTGCTGATGAAAGAAAGTATTAACTTTCTTTTTCAGTATCTGTCTGGTATACTTCTAAGACATACAGCATGTTCATCTGTCTTGATTTGTTTCAACTTTCTTTCCCGATTTGATTTGTTATAAACTATATTTTTTTTAAAAAATAGTTGGAACTTTCTTGGAGTTTGTTCCTTTTCATATTGTCATGCTACAAGATGTTTTAACATTGGTTGTTAGAATGGGAATATTTTTTTTTATAAAATCTTAAAAAATGTATTTATAATCACATTGTACAAATATACTCTTAATGAGAATGTAACTTATTTCTTTTGGCCTATTGGTGGTTTAACAGTTTAACAAAAAAGTTAAATTTTGCATGTTGTTCAGCTGCTTCTTTGCATGATGCTCATACATTCTACATATCTAAATTTGATGCCTATATTGCTAATGCCATAATTTGAGTAGCATTTTTGTTTTTAATTAGCTGATGCATATTGAAAATAATCAATTTGTGTATTCAAGAAATTCAAAAAAATGTCTTTGTGATACTTGAATAAATATGAAACTCAATAACATTGATGTTTAATTTGATAAAATATGATATAGAAAATAAAGGCATTCCCTGAGCACTTGGTACTAATGAAGACTATGTATACATAATATCCAGTATTAGAAATTGATTCAGTACATACTTCAGAGGTCTATACTGAGATGTGAGTTGTGAAATGAGTAATTTGTCACTGCTTCAGTAATTACTTCAGGGATGTGGGAAAATATTTGGCAGGAGTTCTGTAAACACGGATCATAAATGAGTAACAACATGTCCAAGCATAGCACGTTATACTGCTCTTCTGTTGAGACTCTTTAATGTTTAAAAATCATTATCACTATAATTAATGTTGGTTGTTGATACTTCTTTACATTCAGTCATTCATTCAACCATCCTCACCTAACTGAAAATGGAGTTAGGTGTAATGAAAAAATGTGGGATGCTTTCTTTTTGTGTGGCTGGGGAGGTCTGTTAGAGCAAACTCTATGATATTGATAACTAGCAATACAATACAATACAATACAATACAATTCAATCAAATAAACCCTTCACAATGTGTTCCCAGTTTCACACAACATTTAAGGCAGGTTTTGAAGTTGGCTGAACACACCCAAGTGTCTAAGACTTGTAGTTCCTCTCCACATACATCTACATGTGGACTCGTAATCCACAGCACTGTGTGTGTTTTAGTGTACCCTGTACCACTACTACTTATTTTCATTCCTGTTCCACTCGCAGACAGACCGATGGAAAGACTGTCTGTATGCCTCCATACAACCCTTATATCTCTAATCTTATCTTCATGTTCCTTAAGTCATTATGCACTCAGCCTCAAATGCTGATTCTCTAAATTTTCTCCATAGCGCTACTCGAAAAGAATGGTTTGAGTTCCCAAACCAACTCCTTAATACTTGTATGTTGTTCAAACTTACCTGTAACAAATCTAGGAGCCCGCTTCTGAATTTCTTCGATGTCTTCCTTTAATCCATTGTTGTGTGGATCACAAACACTCTAACAGTACTCAACAATGGGTTGCACTAGTTTCTTGTGTGCTGTCTCCATTAGAGATGAACCACACTTTCCTAAAATTTGCCAAATAAACTAAAATTGATAATTCAGCTTCCCTCCTACAATCCTCAAGTGCTCGTTCCATTTCATATTGCTTTGCAACATTACGCCTAGAATTTTAATTTATGCGACTGTGTCAAGTGGTGCACAACTAATACTGTACTTGAACATTATGGGTTTGTTTTTCCTACTCATCTACATTAAATTACATTTTTATACATTTATAGCTAGCTGCCGTCCATCAAACCAACTAGAAATTTTGTGTAAGTCATCTTGTATCCTCCTACAGTCATGCAATGATGACACCTTCCTCTACACCACAGCATCATCAGCAAACAGCTGCAGACTGCTGCTTACGTTATCTGTCAGATCGCTTATGTATATGGTAAATAACAATGTCCTCTCACACTTGTCCAATAACATTTTTGAAGTGGGTAGGGGCAGTTCACTTTTATAAGATTTTACAGTAGACCATTTGTGAAATGACACAACTTTATGCAACAGAAGAAGATATAGTTGGTTTTATCCATTCTTGGTATCCACTCCTTGGAGAGGATGTGGTTAAAACTCAGTTTAATTTAGGTATTGGCTTTTTCCTGGATGGCAACTGCCATCCCTAATTATGACATGGAACGAGTCAGTTTTACAATTCTACTACACTTTGACATTGAGAAATATAGGTCTTGTCTTAAGCTTGTCTGCGAGATATACTTAACTACTACATTTTTTGATTATGATTGATAGCTGAAAACAAACTTCATAAGGCAGTAATGGACTGTGAGGCTGTGGTCAGTATGCCCAAAAAAGTTGGCTACAAGAGATTCTGAAATGAACGCAGTGTATTGTCCATGTTACACACATTTGTACAGCAAACACTTTTTTCCTCAGTGATGAGTTGTCCCAGAGTATGATGTCAATAGAAATAGGTAGTACGTTGTGTACCACTGTTACTCCACCCATTTTCCTGTTCAAGCAGTGACTGATGATCACTTAAAATGAGTATTAGTAAGCCACATGCAAGCTTGGAGCTCTCTTTTTTCACTAGTTATCTGTAGGAGGAATCAGTATATTCGTTGACTCTTATAGCAATGTATGATCTTGGAATTTTAACAGTAAACCACACTGTGATGCAAAACAACTGTTTTACAGTGTTTGCTACTAGAGTTGGTTGTGCATCCCGTGATGCTTTCGTGCTAACAAACAAAATGTGCTATCCTTCTTGTGATCTTGTTTATTTCCTTTATAAATCCTATTTATTAAGGATCCCAGATGGTTAAGCGATATTAAAGTATTGGTCAAATGAGGATTTTGTTATGATCTCCTTTCTAAGTGGACTATGCTTCCAAGGTTGTAAAAATGAATATCTACCTGGCATCTTATTTCCTACATATTTCTACTTAACTTGTCATGCATTCCTACTATGATGTGATCATCTCACTTTAAAATCAATTCGAGTGAATAGTCGCAGATCCTGATTGGGACCCACTGTTTCTGGTGATTGTTCTGATATCATATAATAAAACAGTAATGGATCTTTCATCTTAAGCACAATATCTTAAATGTTATGTTGATGGTCATTTGCCAATCTCTGCGCTGCATGTCAATCTTCTGTAGCTCTTCTTCCATTTTGCTGCAGTTTTCTAACATAGTAACTTCTCTGTATATGACAGCATCATCCGCAAAGAGTCTTATAATGTTTCTTAAATCCAATAAGTCATTTATACACATTGTGAAAAGTAATGTCAAATAATACTCCCTTGGGGTACACCGAAAACTGCTTTTATGTTGGAATATTACAATGTTTTGAAAATGACACGCTGTGTTTTGTTTGCTAGGAATTCTCCAATCCAATCCTACAGCTGCTCTGATGAACTGTACAGTCATATTTTGTTTGTTAGTTGACAGTACCAAACTGTGTTGCATGCCTTCTGGAAGTCAAGAATCACAGCATCAACTTCGGTACTGGTATTTACTGCTTTCTGGGTATCATGGATGTATAGTGTGACTGGATTTCGCATGATACTTATTTTCAGAACTGATGTTAATTCCTATAGAGGAGATTTTCAGTCTCTAGGACTACCATAATATACAAGCATGAAACATGTTGTAAAATTCTGCAGCATGTCACTGTTAGAGGTATCTCAACCTAACCTAACTGGCCTATAGTTTTGTGCACATGTTTGCCAACACTTCTTAAAATCTTGAGTGACCTATGCTTTTCTCCAATCACTAGGAATTCCCTTGACCTATGGTACGCTGCTGCTAGAGGAAGAGCAAGTTCTTTTGCATACTCTCATGTATTAATGTCCCTTAAGCTTCTGTGACCTTTCCTCTGTTAAACAATTTGAGTTGAACTTCTGTCCCACGGTTACATGTTTTGGTGTATTATTTTGACATTCATATGACAATTTAAAGGAGGAAGTGCAACATGATCTTCCTCACTCTAACAGTTCCAGAAAGGCTTTTAGTATTTTAGCCTTCTCTCTGTCATTCTCCATTTCACTGTCATTATATTCATAGAGCGTCTGGACTAATAGCTTTGATACATTTACTGATTGCAGGATACTTAACACTGTTCGCTGGTTTTGGCTAGATTTTTGTTTGACTGTGATGCTTTGGCTTCATTTAAATGTGTAGAGAAGCTCTCGTTGCTTTGGAACAGCTTTGTAACATAGATGTCAAACCATGGCATGTCTTTCCGACACATAACAACTTTGCATGGCATATACCTGTCTAAGGCATATTGTACAATGCTCTTTAACTTTGTCCAGGAATGCTCAACATTTTTGGTTTGAATGTGAATGTTTCATGTTGACTGCCCACATAATCTGAAATTTGTTTAGTGTTGAACTTGCTAAGCAGAAATGTCTTCCTACTATTCTTTACATTCCTATTTACAGCTGTGTTCAGTGATGCTGTAATAGGTTTTTGATCACTGCTTCCCCATTCTGCGTTTAGTCAGAAAGTTCAGGCCTGGTGGTAACTAGGAAATCTAAGATATTACCTCCATGAGTCAGTTCTCTGATTAACTGCTCAAGGTAATTGTGAGATAAGGCATTTAGAACAATTTCACATAATGCCCTGACCTACCAGCCTTAGTTCCCTGGTCTATAGCCAGTAAATTGGAATCTCCCCCTAATACTATCATGTGATGAGGAAACTTGAACGAAACCTTCACTCGTATCTTGTACCGCTATTGCTCCTGAGGCAGGGGGTCTGTGAAAGCACTAACCTCACTAGATATTATCATATAATTTACAGCTGTAAACAATGCCTCTTCCACCAGCGCTGAACATCCTTGCGATATGCATTCCGGTTGCAATTTCATTACTGTTAACATCGGGTTTCACTTAGCTTTCTGTTCCTTGTGCTGTCTGGGTATATTACTGTTCATAGTCAAACAATGGAAAATCCAGGAAGGAATGTAACAATATTATGAGAAGAAAAGTTGCTACTCACCATATGGCGGGGATGCTGAGTTGCAGATAGGCACAACATAAAGATTTTTCACACTTAAAGCTTTCAGCCAATGGCCTTTGTCAACAATAGACACATGTACGCCCACACACACACTCACGCAAACGCAACTCGCACACATGTGACTGCAGTCTCCGGCAGCTGAAACCACACCAGTGCATGATTGGAGTGGCGACTGGTTGGGAAAAAGGAGGAGGCTGGGGCGGGCAGGGGGAGGGAAAGTATGATGGAGATAGTGGACAGTGAAGTGCTGCAGGTTGAGCAGAGGCCAGGGGATAGGTGGGGAAGGGGGAGGGAAAGTAGTGGAAAACAAGAGAAATAGAGAGAAATATAAATAAATAAATAAGTAAAAAATATAACAAAATAAAATATATAAAAATAATAATTATTATTATTTTTATTATTATTATTTTTATATATATTTTTATTTATTGTTTCTATTTCTCTCCTTTTCCACTACTTCACACCCCCCCCCCCCCTTTCCGCCATATCTCCTCTGCCCACTCAACCTGCAGCACTGTCTGCCATCCCCACCATACTATCCCTCCCTCTCCCCACTCCAGCCTCCTCTCCCCCCCTCCCCCCCCCCCCCCCCTACCCAGTCACCACTCCAATCACACACTGGTGCTGCTGCTCACAGTGTGGTTTCAATTGCCTGAGACTGCAGTCGTGTGTGTGTGTGTGTGTGTGTGTGTGTGTGTGTGTGTGTGTCTTGTTGACAAAGGCCATTGGCCAAAAGCTTTAAGTGTGAAAATCTTTTTGTTGCGCCTATCTGCAACTCAGCATTTCACCTACATAGTGAGTAGCAACTTTCCTTCTCGTAATATTGTTACTGTTTATAAGTGAGAGGACCTTTCCATCTAAAGTGCTACATTTAAATTACATTACACCAGCATTTTCTTTCTCCGATCTGCCATGATGAATGCTACTCTCACTCTGATTAATGGGGCTGATGGATGCTCTTTCATGTCTGAAATCAGAACATATCTTATTGTGCCTTTGGAGGAATTTCTCTGTTGTACAAAACCCACATATGTATGCTATGTGTACTAAGCTATCCTGAGCCACTTCCTGTGTATTGGACACCCAAGCTGTGAATGGGTCCTACAGTTCTCCACTTGAGAGTGGAAGTCAAGAAATCTGCATCCAAGATCTTCACGGAATTGTCTTAGCCTCTAATTTAAACTTCTACTCGCCTCCAAACCAGAGGACCGTATTCGGTTCAGGGAATAATGTTGCAAAATGCTAGCTTTACTTCCATGCCACATGTGATGTTAGCATCTTCACCAAAGCAGCCAGCCAACTAGGAACTGAGGGTGGCGTTTGAACCCAGGTGGCAGCACTTGAAACCAGATGGCAAGTGTCATTTCTGCTGACTTGAATGATGATCTACAACCGAGTGGATCCATTGCATACACTTGCTTTCAGCAAAGCTTTCTCCGCATCTTGCACATGACCCCAGATGGACAAACAAACTGAACACTGATCTTCTTTGTGGCCTGCCACTATTTCCTTAAGAGATCCCATCACCCACCTAATGTTGAAATTCCCTATGACAAGCAATCCCACTATCTCCACCTGTCCAGACCTTTCAGGAAGATCGGCCCCAGCAGACAAGGTGCCCTGTGCTGGCTCAGATGTACTTTCAGCAATGGGCAATACCTCATACCTGACTTCAAGCCATAAATGGAGAGCTGTGCGGCCAGAACCCATTTTCATATTTCACCCAGAGATTTATGACCCTGCCACTATTCGCTGTTCACTGTCAGGTGAGTGTTGACCGTCCAGAACAAGCGAATCAGTAACACTGTGACATCAGCAATTCCAGGCGACACTATAGGCACCAGAGTTGTTCAAGCATTTGTCCCAGATGCCCCAATGCTACTTCAGCCTAAGGCAGAAACCTGAAGCCTGTCAGCCGTGGCCAATTCCCCTTACATTCATACACAATAAGTGCAGACTCTATCTGTCTTTAATAAGTGATTGTCTGTACTAGAGATAATAGAACACTAACCCAAGTAGTTGCTCCATGGACTCTTAAGCACTGCTGCATCGCTGTTTCTGCTTATCACTGGACTACGAAGTTAGCTCACGTGACACTATTCTCGGAAAATATGCGAACACTCAGAAAAAGTTAATTAACACTAATCACAGAGTTAAATTTTCAGACACTGTTCTCTTCTTTGCAGAAGCATGTGAGAACAAAGACTAAACTAAATGGGTGTACTGTATAAACAGAAACTGCTGCTGCTAGTGGAGCACCGTCTTGTGATTCATCTAAGTTCAGTGACAGACCATGTGCAAAGAACCAGTTTGTAATTCAGTGATGACTTTGCAACTCATTAAATGTCAGTGATTATGTTATTAGTGACTCAGTGGAAGTGAAGCACATTTGGAGGACACCTGCCACTTTTTCATGGCTGAAGCTCTAACTTTGTATAGGAAATAGATAACAGCACAATGACAAAATTTTGCGGATCATTGGTGCTTTCTTAGCAAAAACATAAACAATTTAATTTCATTTAATTCTATAATGTGCCTTTATTCAGCAGAGACTGACCTGCTGTTGAAGTTTATGGAATACGGTGTAAATGCTTCAGGGGAGAAAGCTTTGAACTGGAATCAGACTACATGATGGTTGGTTGTTCCACTTCTTGGTAAGCTTATTGGAGATCCTATAGGATGGCTATCAGCTCTGATGTGAGAAAGTCATGTTTGGTGGAAGCATATATCTTCCTTTGTTTTTTCAATAAAACCCCAGTTAGCATCCTCCTTTTGTTAGTGATCTGTGATGTACATGGGCCTGATGCATCTCCATTTGAGTAGATTTTTTGCTAGAACACTGCAATTAGCTCTGTCTGTAAAAATGGTGTCTAATAAGACTTCCAGCTGAAAAACAATGCACTCATAACTAGCAGAAAAGTAGTTTGATCTCTGGGCTGATCTGCTCCCAATGATACGACTTGCTGTTCCAATCTCCATCTTGGATGGAGAAGACACCTGCCAGTATCTCGTCTCCTACCTTCCAAACTTTACAGAAGCTCTCCTGTGAACCTTGCAGAACTAGCACTCCTGAAAGAAAGGATATTGCGGAGACATGGCTTAGCCACAGCCTGGGGGATGTTTCCAGAATGAGATTTTCACTCTGCAGCGGAGTGTGCACTGATATGAAACTTCCTGGCAGATTAAAACTGTGTGCCCGACCGAGAAGACACCTGTTTAGCCAATATCTCAAAATAAAACTCATTTTGCTTAGTTCTTGAATATTTGATAAGAGCTTATTTTCTGTAATCTATGCTTGTTTGAATAAGAATCTTACATTGAGGAATTGGTGTAGATGTAGTAAGGGTTTGGTCATCTCCATAAGTAGTGTGTTCCTTGCCGAGCACCGTGGCAAATACTGAGTGCTTTGCATTGACACCATCAAGATAGTGTAAAGTTGAATTGTAAGCTGAACCAAAGCACAAAATAGACTTGTAGTTCAGTGCAGTATTATCATTTGTCCGGCTATCTGGTCTGCTTCTCAGAAGTACCCATTAGTGAACATAGTAGATTTATCAGTATTTTGTGGTTTACAGTAGTTTGTTTAGTGTTCAGAACCACTGGAAATTGTTGTTAATGAAAAAATCTAAACATTTTACTGCTGTCTAAATAGCTATTTACTTTCAGTTTCAAAGTCTGTCTAATTACTGGTGTCTGATGAATGTACTCCTTCTTCATTTGTTGAGGCGTGTAACACATTTACCAAAAAGTACAAGCAATTGAGCAACTGATTGCTTCATTTTATGCAGATCCAATGCCACTGTTACACATTCTGTGTAAATACATAATTCATCAGCAAAATTTAGATGGTTGATGTTTGATTTGGGTACCATACAAATGTATGTGAATATTTTAAATGGGAGTGGGGATTGGACTGAGACTATGAATGACCTCAGCTCACTTGCTGAAGATTTCAAGAATTAAATGAGAAAGATAATGCTTTTGGATTTTTACATCCATAAGTTGTTCAGCAGTACAGGGGAATGAAAGGTAGCAAAATCTGTAGAGCTCTGAAGAACTTACATGTGTGATAAGGCTCCCAGAGCCTATGGATCATGTTTTAAGACTTACAGAATACAAATTTATATATTCTTAATAATGAATGTTGTTCACTGGCTTCTGTCTTGATACTGTTACCAAACCACTATTAGGCAGAGATCTTAATAGTTAAAAAAGCGTCTGGCATTGTTGCCAGGAGAATTTATTTACGTTAAGCCCTACTACAACAAATTTTAAGGGTTGGAAAATGTGTCTGTGTTTAGCCAGCATTATTGCCAATCTGAATTATTCTATTTCTACTCAGTATCCATTCTGCTAGATTAATTTGAAACTAAAATAATCGTAATAAGGAAAGTTCATTGCATGGCAAGTGCTGCGATTAGAGCCACAAGAAAAAGAGCTGCAACAAATACACTAGTTTCCACAAGTCAGAAGTTACAAAATTACATCACTAAAAAAATATATCTGATGAAATAAACAAAGGGTAGAGCACATAGGATGACTGTAATAAAACATGAAAACATATTTCCCACAGAGTTTGTACAGGTGCTGTTCAACATGCTTGAAATATACAAGTAGCCAGTATCTTGTTAAGTTGTAATGTAAAATAAACAGTGGTGTTCAGACACTGAGAATCAGCTTAGCACTGAGGAGATGGTGATGACATGGGGAAACCAGGAAAAAAAGATAATCAAAGAGGCAGTCTGCTATTTGTGTGGAGACCCCACACATCATTTGAATCCATCTCATCCTGGAGTCTGAGTGCCCTGCACCACCTCAATGTAGCCGATGAATGAGCTAATAGTTTTGAAAGCTAGGATGTTTTTTGACTTTTATGTGTTTCTGTAGGCAGTACTGGAATTTCACCTACTAATGTACAGCCACCAAAGCATAAAGGATGATGTAATACTGCTTTCATGTTTCCCTCATTATTCCAGGTACAAAATCAGTTATAAGTTCATGTGTCAATACCTTGTATTTTACTTTAGCTAAAAGGTCTGTTGTGATATGTATTGTATTTGATTGTACATGGGCATCATGTTTCACCGTTTCTAGCTACAGGAAAGAAATTATAGAGCACCATTGGAGATTGTTAAATGGAATTTGCTTGCTGCAGGTCTGTGCCCGTATGTTTCTTAGCCAACCTCTTCTGAACAATCACCCCCTCCTACGATGTACACTATCCAGGACTAAACCTTACACATTTTGCAGTAGCATTTATGTAGTTACATATTTCAAATCATACAAACATTGCCTCTTTCTGTTTTGCACTACTACATTATCTCAGTCATAGCTTTGAAATTTTTTTTCAAGTGCTCTTTTTATTTTAATGATGAAGCATTTGTGTCCACTGCTGCTTATTTTACTCATCTGAAATTATTAATACCCTGCCATTTGGCGACACCACAGTGGTGTCGTGAGCATAGTATTGCACAGTGGCCAGCGGCAGCACTTTAGTATCTTTTGCATTCTGTTGGTGTTTTGTTTAGGTAACAATAAGTTACCAGGTGTACCGATATGAAATGAGCATTAAGGTACAAATGTGTTGATAGGGAACATTTGTTGTGAACAAGCCTTAATTTTTTTTTTTTTTTTTTTGTTTGGTTGGTATGACATCTGTCAAAGATATTTAGTATACATCAAGTCATGGAACAAACATCATCATATGTTTTCATCATAGAGTAGAAATATCTCTGGAGTGAGCATTCAGAAGCGGAGAATTGATTTTGTGTTGTCAACATACGTTGCCACAATGGTCATGTGATCTCGGGACACCGTAGATTTGTCCGACATTTGTCCTATAAATTTTGAACGTTGTCATATCGCTAATAAAGACAGATTCCTTTCGTAAGTGCTATGGATTTAGTATAGACATTTTGCAGGCACCATAGTAGTTTACATCTGATATTTGACGTAAATTGTGCTCTTAGCTTTGAATGAACGAGCATGACGTCACAGAAGCTTCACGTCAGCATGTATTTACAATGTCTTTCATGTCACATCTCGTCAAGTCGCTTAACACAGTACTGAACGGCAAAATTGGGGTTTTGAGTCACTATACTCTAACATTTTATGCATATTAGGGATGGTATCAGAACTGAGGAGCTAACGATGACTAAGTTTGTCAATGGCTGAAGCAAACTTTATAACCTATGTTCTTGAGCAGTTATGTTTGGTAAATTACTGAGAAGTGAGACAACGTTTCAAAACATCGACAGTTATTTGCTAGGAAAATATGTACATTCATACACATCAAAGAAAGCTTCAAACGAATTAATGAAGCTTGTTAAACTTATCCATTATGTTTCTTCTTACGTAATTAATAACGTCATAAACAACTGTATTTTACTCCTTCATTAAAGCTGGCTTTTTTGCTTAAAATGTCATATGGTGGAATTTTCTTCGTCATCTTATGTTCTTATACATATACATTGTGGGCATCAGCGCTGTTGTGTTATCGTGAAACCTAAATAACTTTTCTCCTTCAGATATACGACCTCAGTTGTGTAAGAAAGTGGAAAAAATATCCCACTCATCATGGAACATCTCCAATTTGTCACTAAAGCAAAGCACTATTGTCAAATAAAGATTATGAAGATACAACAGGGCAAAATCCACTATTATAAGGAGAAGGAGTGCGGCGAAAATAGGTTAACCTAAGATGTTAACAGACTGGTACCGTCAAAATTTTCTTCCTGAGAAACCTTGACGTACCGTGAAATGATGTGACGTTCCGTTGACGACCTGTGTGAATGCATCCATACGAAAGGTATTGTAGAATGTTTTGATGTTATGTGACAAGACGTGACGTCACCTGATGGCGGACGTGAATTGGCGTTAAACAATCGACCTCGTCCCTAGATCACGTGACAATTCCAGTTTAATGTTGACAACATGCGCAGGACGCAATGCTCACTCCAGAGATATTTCTGCTCTATGGTTTTCATTGTGTTAACAATGTCGAATTTTGTACCAGAAAGTGATGTTTTTTGGAAAGCATTAATTTTTTGTTTTCATTTGAAAATAAGTGCTGCAGATTCGCATGAATGCTTGTCGAGGCATATGGTGATCATGCTCTATCAGAAGCAACATGCAAAAGATGGTTTCAATGGTTCAGAAATAATGATGATGATGTAAGAAATGAAGAACGTGGAAGACCTCCAAAAAAGTTTTAAGACACCGAATTGCAAGCAATATTGGATGAAAATGATACTTTGAGTCAGAAGCAAATGGCAGCAATGCTAAATGTTGCACAACAAACAATTTCTGACCGTTTGAAAGCTATGGGAAAGATCCAAAAGTGTGGAAAATGGGTGCCACATGAATTGAATGAAAGACGGATGAAAAACCGAAAAGCCATTTGTCAAATTTTGCTTCAAAGGCATGAAAGAAAATCAGTTTTGCATAGAATTGTTACTGGCGATGAAAAATGGATTTATTTTAAGAATCCTAAATGGGAAAAATCATGGGTTAATCTGCGACAGCCATCAACATCGACTGCAAAACCAGATCGATTTGGCAAGAAGACAGACAATGCTCTGTGTCTGGTGGGATCAGAAAGGTGTGGTGTATCATGAGCTTCTAAAACCTGGTGAAACTGTGAATATTAATCGCTACAAACAACAAATGATCAGTTTGAACTATGCATTGATTGAAAAAAAAAAACTGGAATGGGACAGAAGACATGGCAAAGTAATTTTTTTACACGGCAATGCACCTGCACACAAAGTAAAACTGTTTCAGGATACAATCAAAACACTTGGCTGGGAGCTGTTACCCCAACCACCGTATTCACCAGACTTGGCCCCTTCCGACTGCCATTTGTTTTCGACAATGGGACACGCATTGGCTGAGGAACACTTCGATTCCTATGAAGAAGTCGAAAATTGGGTGTCTGATTGGTTTGCTTCAAAAGACGAACATTTCTATTGGCATGGTGTCCTCAAATTGCCAGAAAGGTGGTCAAAATGTATAGAAAGCAATGGTCAGTACTTTGAATAAAATGTTTTTACTTTTCAATTCAAAATTAGTGTTTCATTTTCACAAAAAAAAAAACACTCATTTCATACCGGTACACCTGGTACACACGTCAACAAGTTTTTTATTTTTGCAAGTACACAAGTACTTGTGCCCTTTCATCATGGCAGACGAAAGAGACGATCCAATTATTTATGATGAATACATGGAGCAAAACTTGGAGGTTGCCACTACATCACATACGTCACATCATTATCTGGTTGACAGACTTTCTGGTGGAGACTGTTTTGCTGCGTGTCATATGAAACAGAAATACTAAGTACCAAAGACAATGCAAATAAACAAATCTATGAAACAAACAAATTTTGTATTTATTTACATATGTATATCTTCGGAATTTCATGAAGGTGGGGGAACAGGGTTGAGAACTTAAGAGAACGATGAGATTAGTAAAACATAATAATTTATAATCTCCAGATAATGTCAAGAACAGCCAGTGACAAGCCAAGTAATCCGAATTAGCACTGCCAGCGCCAAGCGAGTAAGTTTATAAGAGACTTGTGGACGGCAAAGTGTTAACTGTACTGTATGTATGACAGTGCATCCTCATATTTGACTTTTTGACATCAGTAATATCTAAAAGCTGCTCAATGTTTGTCACTTTAGATTTTTCATTCACAGCTATGGTTTTTCCTTCCTTATATGTTCCACACCACACCTCAACACAAATTAAGTAATGTTATCATCACTATCTTCTGCTCCCCCCCCCCCCCCCCCCCCCCACTCTCTCCTTTAACATTAAGCACAGCAAGTAAATTTCAGGGTATCAGCAGCAAATGATTTATTAGCATCTTGTAGTTGGTTACAGGTGTCTGTTTACGTCAGTGAGTATTCGCCGATAGACAGGGGTAAACTATAACATTTGCATTCAGAAATAAAAGTTGTTCTTTGCTTTACACCTTTGTTGACTTGTATATTCTATCCTTAGGATGATGCACACATCCATTTGGTCTTACAGGGCAAAATCTTCCAGTGGGAAGTTTTCATTGTTTTAGTTTTCAGTTAAAATTATGTAGTTTTGGCTGGTAAGAACTGAAACTCTTACAAAGAATTTTATTTTAGTTCATTACTGCAGAATAATGCAGCAGCAATAAAACATAACCGAGGGGATAACACCAAAATAAAACTGTAGTTACCAAGAAAATAGGTCACTTACAACAACTAAACACAGGGCACCCACAAGCATCTCCTGACAGCAAAATGTGTCACAGATTATTTAATACTCCTTAACAACACACTGCTTCAATGTGTGTTTCTCATGGGCCTCATTTTGATGAGAGCGTGATCTCACAACTGTTTACATTTCTAACAGGTCGCAAGAAAATATTGTGAATGGTGGTTTGAGAAGCTTTACTTTCAAAGTACATTTCCTTTTACACAAGATGAATTGTGTTACGTGTGAGAATGTGAGATGAATTTCTTAAATGATGGAGCGATAGACTCTCATTCCAAATTTAACACTGAGGACCAGCCACTTAGAAATATTTTGGTCCCAGAAGACAAATCATTTAGGCCATTGTTTAAAATTTTACTGGCACGTATATGTTTGATATCTTAAACGGTAACACATGCTAAAACAGACCAAGGTTCAAAGTTAGTTTTTCATATTCATTTTAGTTCTTTCATAGATATCAAATCATGCAATAATGATGACAAAAAGTCCGAAGTGAGTTCTTGAGAAATTTCACATGTGGACTTTTCTGTAGAAAAGTTGAAGTGCTCCATGGAAATTGTATTCAGAGAGGCAACTCATGAAATATTCAGTGCAGAGCAGTGAAGTTTATAATCATGCTTGTTGAAAATATTCTGCTAATGCAATTTAAGCCGTGTGCTTAGGATTCTGCTTAAGCACACCCTCAGAAATAACAGCAAAATTTTTTTAGCGATCGGTGTTATATGTGAAAGCTTAACTTTTCTTGTAGCTATACCATATACACATTAATTTAAACCATTAACTTTTGCTATTTGTGTGTTTGTGCTATCTAACAATGATGTTGCTGTTGGCTGAGTACATCACATGTCCTATGCTTCGAATATCTGCTGTAATTGGCTGGTGAGGCCACGTGCCGTGCCAGGAAGTTCAAAGTTGGTGTATAAAACTTTTACCATTCAAAGTATTGATAAATTTTACAGCTCCAGAGGAAAGTATATTGTCATTTAACACGGAAAAATGTGCTTTCACTAGGGGTATAGTGTATTTTCAACCAGCAAAAAGTGTATTTACACCTGAAGACAGTGTATTTACACCTGAAAACAGATATCCTGGTTAACAAAATCTGCGAAAAATCCAGGATTTTTTTTTTTTTTTTTTTTTTTTTTTTTTTTTTTTTTTTTTTTTTTGTCTGCATATGCACAATGTCTTACTGTTATTCTTAGTTCTGTAGATTGAAATGCAATAGTCCACCATTTGGAAACATATTATACCAAATAATACATGGAGTCCATAAAAGAATGTCCCTGTTTCAATGGTATATTATAATAGTGTAATTTTAGACTGTTTACAACAGATCATACATTAAATTGAAGGTAAACTAACCTAGTTTTTATTACAAATATTCAATATGTGCACTTTTAGTTATGTGTCACACATCCATCCTAAAATCCCGTTTTCTCACATTTCGGTTAACAAGTCTGGAGTAATGGAAGCAATTTTGTATCTCCACTGTAGCCAATCATTCAGTAGCTGCAAATCTTCTATAAAGCCCCAAACGAAAAATTCGTGTTGTGTGAGGCCAGGTGAACAGGGAGGCCAGCGGGAAAGAACTGTGTTGTATTGGCCATTATGACTATTCCAACATTAAGGGACTTACATGCTCAGTTTGCTCCTGTACAAAGAGATGGCAGTGGAGAAGGCTCATCTTTTTGCTGTATAAAGTTTTCAGATTCATATTTATATTAAGGAAAGAGATGTTCTTGCAACATATGCAGATATGCCACCAGTTACAATAACTTTAGTGGGGGGAGGGTGGGGGGAGGAGATCCATACTTTTGATGTCAAGACACAACACAGAAAATATTTAAATCAGGGGTATCTCTTTGATATTGTACAAGTTCACGAGCATGGCCTGACACCTCACCCCCCCCCCCCCCCCCTTGCCGCCCAGATATGAGTTTTATGAGTAATTACCTCCTTGCTTAGATGGATAGTTCACTCACAAAGTTAAAGAATGGAAAATCCAGAATGGAATGTAACAATGTTATGAAAGGAAAGTTGCTACTCTCCATATAATGCAACTCACACACACAACGGCAGTATCTGGAACTGAAGCCACACTGTGAGCAGCAGCACCAGTACACGCACTGTGTGTGTGTGTGTGTGTGTGTGTGTGTGTGTGTGTGTGTGTTGGCTATACAGCATTTACTAGCCGTAATCAATATGGATGCATGTGTAAATGTTTTCTTAAATCTTCTACACTATCAACTTTAGCATCTGAAATTCAAGACCTGCTTTCCTAACTGACTTCTTAGGGCTATGAAGGTAAGATGTGCTGACTTGCTGGGTTGCCACAAGTTCTGGAAATCAGGGAATATCAGAGAATTTCAAACGAGTCAGGGAAATTAGGGAAATTTGGAAAAAAACACTGGAAAAATCTCGTTTTTGTCTGAGTAGATGAAATGGTTTGTTTACCGAGATGTCATGCATGGCTGGGTGCAGTTGAGTAAGTGTGTCACTTCCCTACTCCCTCATTCTTACTGCTTTTTCCCTTCCTACCATTCCTCACAGCTTTTAGTCAGTGCTGCCACCACTTTTTGTTACTAGCCTAGCAGCTGATGACAAGAGGGTGGGAGGCATGAGGAGTGGTTTGTTTGGAACTGAGTGTAAGAGATTGATGATGCAGTAGCCCGAGATGGCGGTCATGTGTGCACAAGGTTTGTCTGAGTGATTGTGTGAATGTGTGTGAGCGCTCTCATTTTCTGATAAAGGCTTTATCTGAAAATTTTGTTGTGAAAGTGTCATTGTCCTTTCTATGTGCTTGTCTGCAGCTCAGCGATCATCTTTATGCTGAGTTGCTACCTATCCTCATTCGTACTGATTCTCAGAGCCTTTACACAAGTTATCTGTTGCATGGATTGACCCCCATGGTCTCATTTCATCAACATGATGTCTGCGACATGTGACCTGTGAATAGCTGGCCACATGAGTGCATTTCCACAATGGGCCAAAACTGCAGGGCGTTTCTGTGGGTATCTCTGATAGACCACGCCTGCTGATCTGAAGCCGATCAGCACACGTATGTGGGCGCGCGACAAGAGTCGAGGCATCCAACTTGCAGATAATTTTTTCATTTCTGCCCAACGGATCTAGTCTCACCGATCTGCCCACAGGCCGGGTCTATTTAAGTGTGGCATAAACCGGAAGGTTTTTGTGGTATGCCCATGGACCCAGGACAGAGGTGCTCTTTGGCAGGCCAGAGGCCACGGGCGATGGATTTCAGGAATTGTGACTGTCTCACTGCAAATACGAGGGTGGTTTGAAAAGTTCTTGGAATGGAATAGGAAAAAAGTACTTGCATCACTGAAACTTTTTTTATTTTTCAATGTAGATTAATGCACTTGGTCCAACAATGTTCCAGTGCCTTGATACCATCTCTGAAATGAGTTTCCTCCAGGACTGCAAAATAGTTGTCAACTTCAGCTATCAGTTCTTCATTTGAAGTGAATTTTCATCCACCGAGAAAAAATTTCAGTTTTGTGAAGAGATAGAAGTCTGACAGAGCCGTATCAGGTGAATAAGGCAGGTGTGGCAACAATTTATACCTGAGTGTGTGCAATTTTGCCATGGCGACAGCACACGCATGTGGGCGCGCGACAAGAGTCGAGGCATCCAACTTGCAGATAATTTTTTCATTTCTAATTCTTCAGTTAAAAATGTGATGTACCCTTTCAGATGACATCCGGCAAGCATGAACAGTTTCACGCACTTTCAACCGGTGATTCTCTTTGACCATTTTGTGCACTTTTTGCAGTGATTTCGGAAGTAGTGACAAATCTTGGCCGACCACTGCGTGGATGATCAACTAAGCACTCCCGACGAAATTTAAATTCATTTGTCCATTTGGCAGCAGTTGAATATGAAGGAGCAGAGTTCCCCAGTGTATTCTGAAAATCGGTGTGTATGTCCTGCTTTCATACTTTTCTTTGTGAAGTACTTAATTACTGCTTGAATCTCGATTTCCTCCCCGCCCCCTCCCCCCTGCCCCTTTCATCTTCGCAAATCACTGTGCGAGAACAACAACAGAGCCACATCATCGCCACAGCCCTCTTCCAAGAGCACAGACCTGGCATGTGTATACAGGCAACAGTCCAATGAATATCATGTGAACAACTCGTCTGACTAGTGCTGACCTCCCGTGGTGATTCCGAGATCTTTTCAAACTACCCCTGTACATTGTACAGTGCAGTGTTTTATAGACATTTTATTTATCGTTCTTCATTTTGGCACTTCGAAAGCAGTTTATATATTAGAAAGTATGCACAGAAGAAGAAGAAAATTGTGGCACTTGCTGGCGGTTTGTATGCTATGTACTCGTATACTTCTCAAAAGAAAAATCACACAATACCTGTAAAATAACAGACATAAGACAATAACAAACATAGTAGAATGAACATTCTATTGGCAGTCACCTATACTGTTGATTTACACAACTCTTCCCTGCCTTATACACTTCTTTCAAGTGGCCTACTTTTTTCTCATATTGTTTCTGAAATCAATGAAGGTCTTGCAACTCCAAGGAAATGTGTAATTTTGTCACAAAATGTGTTTTGTTTTATTGAAATAAGATAACAGCAGTGGTCTTAACATTTGGCGTGCTTTCTCCATCTAAAAACCACTCGTTACAAATGTTGATGTTATTATTTAAGATTTTTGCTCTCTGGGGGAGAATTACAGAAGTCCTTACATCTTTTTGTCAACTTATGTCTTTACTTACCCTGGAGATCTCAAAATTTCTCAGGGAAATAAGCTAAAACTTGTCTGGAAGGCAGGGAAATATCAGGGAATTTCACTTGGGGAAACTTATGGCAACCCTGCTTGGTCAGCACCCTCTGTAGACACTTTTGGTCTTCCCAGGCCTTTACCTCTGCACACACATATCCGGTTGTTGTGAACTGACTGTGCCATAGACAAATGTTTTTGACACATGAGGGATCACAGTTAAAGTGTAAAGGAAATGCACTTTGAACTGAAATCACAGATTCATTTGTTTAGGGGATTGATATATAATTATTAGTTTTGAGTAAGACGTTAATGATGTTAGGCTTCGTTATTAACTACCTAAAGTTTGACAGCTCTCTCACAAACTGTGATATGAAATACAGAGTAGTTTAAATTTCCACGGTAATGAACTAGCATGATCGTGGTTGATATGTGTACAAAGAAATGCATGAAACAAGTATAGAATTCCTAATCTTGAAGAGATTAGCATAAAAAATGTGGGTAGTTTTGTTACTAGGAGAAGGAACATCTGTCACTACAACAAAAATGCTGGAGCTGTAACTGACCTCGTATTACGAAATGTGCTTCATAGAAACTCATTGTGCACTTCTGTTGCTCTCAAGACATTCTCCTCCATGTTTCTGGTCTGTCTTTTACCAACATATCCTGTCTTTGATAATGTTACGTAAGTTTTTCTGCATTTTATTATCTTCCAGTTGCCAAAAAGAGAGCTCGCTTTGCATTTTTATTGCCAACTAGTGTAGTTGCTACTTGAATTATTACTTTTATGTTAATGTCATGTATTGATTTTAGAGTATTTTCTTTCTGTCATTATCTTTTTTTAGTGTGTTTTTGGGCTTGGATAGATAAATAAGTAATAAATAAGATTAGCTTTTTTGTACTATTTACAGCTCCACAATATAAATTACAATCTCTTGACTGAGAGAGCTAGGACACTCTGTAAATTATCATTTTAAATGTGATTAAAATCTCTCCAGCTACCTCATATAATATTTTCCATTGTTGCCCTTAATTGCAAAAACTGAATATCAGGATGGGTCCTTTGAATAGAACATGACTGGTATCTTACCCTGCTCTTTTCCATTACAAGCTTGTGCTCCATATAATGACCATGATGTTTAAATCCAGTGTCTCCCTCTCTCTCTCCCTCGCTCCCTCCCCCTCCTCCCTTTTTTTTCCTGCTCATATCTTAGTTTGTATTATGGAATGGTAATTAACCCACACCTTACATAATTGAGGGCAGATCACATCATTCTTCCATAAATTTTTGGCATGTGTTCTTTACTAATGGTGTCCAATTGGAGTAATTAATTGAAGACTTTTGTTACATATGTGTTTATCTTTCATTGTTTTATATTACACATGTTTGGGTTAGATGTTTGAGTAAATTTTCTTACTAGTTAAATACTATTGAGCTCTGTAGAATTATAAATACATTGTTCTCTAAATTGAGAAATTTTATGTAATGAACATAAATTATTTACACAAATGTCTTTTGTTGTAGAATTACCGATCCCGGAAGTGTAGTATTGTCCAGGAAGAGGAGGACGAAGACGACATGACATCGTGTTCTGGCCGTGAAGAGTTGGCTCCACCTCACGGTTCCTTGAATAGACGTGGTTCTCGCTCAGAGGGAAAATTAAACTTGGCGCTGCAAGAGCGTCTGGCGGAGTCGGAGCGTCGAAAAGATGGCTGCTCTGCAGGGAATACTGCAACACACAAGATATCAGTTCCATCCAGCGGTGCCCCAAATCCTGGAGGGGGAATACTCCACGTTGGCATTCGTGATGATACATCACAGCGACCAGTTACAGTGTGGGCTTCACCGGCAAAGAAAGTTCTTCCTACAACAACTGAAAGTTCAAGACTGCGATCGTCAGCAGAGTTGTCTACAAAATTAACACCTACGTATGCCACAAGTAGCACAAAATGGCAAACGGGAATGAAACAGACAGTTCCATTAGTGAAAGTGCCACTAAAAAAACCAACTTCATTAACCTCAAGAGACCCCATTTCGTCCCAAACCCCCTGTCCATCCACAACTACATCTTTTATAACAGAATCTTCCACGATATCCATACCTATACATACATCCTCTCCAGCTATGGAGCAACCTTTACTTCCAAAATATAAGACAATGCCATCACCTACTCGTCCATTACATACTGTTCTGGGTTCACCTCCACTGAATGAAATATTTGAGGAAGGTGAAAGTGTCATCGGAGATACGACACGCTCTAGTCAGACCTCTCGCAGCTACGTCAGTCGTCAGAACTACGAGCAGCGCCGAAGTAGGTTCCACAAGACACGGACAGCATCATGTAGTTCTTCGGATGCCAGTGATGACGATAGTGAGAGTCGCAAGAAACGTGCTCATAAGATTACTGGTGACGCAAAGCCATTCCAGCAACAGAGGAGAGATTCACACGATGACTCTAGTGATTCCCAAGATCCCGGTGGAAGTGGAGGTGCTGGTGGAGGTGGCAGCCGATCCCGCGAATCTGCTTCTGAGTGCAATAGTGGTACGGCCCCAGAATCGCATGCTGATTCTGAAAGGACTTCTGCCATAACTAGCAATGGTAATAAAGGAAGTGGAGGGGGCCGGAGACAGTGTCGTAGGCGGCCTGGAGAAACTAGGTTGAGAGAGAGTCAGTCTCTTAACCGTATCACAGAAGTGCAGGAGGCAGAATTATCACTTTCACTGCCACCACATCAGCAGGCAGAGTATGTGGCTCCTCTGCCTCCCAGCAGAGTGAGAGGTTTTGGGGCTCGTCTGTTCCAGGGCTGGCCTCTCTCACCATCCTGTGCAACTCCATCCAAAAAATCATCTCAGCAGCAAGCATCCCTTGTGATTTCAGATAGAAGTCCTCTGAAGTCAGGGAACTTCAAAAGTGATAAGAGTACAGAAACTAATGAACAGTCAGTTGATAATTTTTCTGTGTCACATAGGATAATGGGTGGTTTTCTTGACACCTCGTGTAAGGAATTGGACAGTATCCCTTTAGCCAAATGTCATGGGGAGGGCAAAGAGAACTGTTGCAAGTCTGCGACTTCAAAGAATGCAGTAGGAGAGAAGCAGAAAACTAACACTGGGAAGAAAGGAAGACTATTGAGTCGCTACTTTCAGGTTCACAAAAAGCTCTGCCTTCCACTTCCGGGACTGTTTGGTCGAGGCAGACTGTACAAAGCCCAGTCGTGTGGCTCAATTGTTCGTGACCGAGTGACATCCTCTGCACCGGCTTCACTTCTGGTGTGTGGCGAGGAGAGGTGGTGTACTGCTGCAGGCAAAGTACCTACTGGCGAAAGCACCCGCAGATGCAGTGGGACAGCAGCAGGTAATGAAAATAATAAGACTGCTATTGTTGTGGGAGTGGGTGATATTAATCAAAATTTAAAAAATACAGAAACACACTCAGAAAGTCTAGTGCCACTTGGTGCAACTTGTCCAGGTATAGGAATGTGTCAAGTCCACTTAGGTAATACATCACAATGCTGCAGTCTTTGTTAAAGTCCATAGATGAGAACGGCTTTGCTTGTCATGATAAGCTCAGGCAACAGTCATTCCCTGTGCTAGCACTGTCCAGATTAATGTTTATGTAGTTAAAGTCTGTCATACATGACTGATGAGTGCGGTTATAGAATTATGTATTCTGTGTCGGTTGTGACTGACTGATCTAGTCAGTCATTTTTCAGTAATAGTCCTTTGTAAGTATTGTGTTTCATGTAAGTGGTCTTAACATTTAGGTCCAACAAATCTGTGTAGTTAAACATCTGTTACGTAATCTTATTTCCTTCCACTTTAATACATAATTTGCTATACGTTTGTATTTTGCATTTTGTTACAGTCCATCAAATCACAAATATGAAAGTATAATGTATATATGTACAGTAACTTTTTTTAAGTTATGCCAGTCAGTTTTACTTCTGAGTATGACTTCAGAGATCAGACACTTCGTGATCATCCTTGTAATGAAGCTGTTTATGTATGGATCTGTGTAGCATGCTGTGTAATGTAGTAATTTTAATTTTATTTTGTGTCCCATGTTATATACTCAGAATCTTTTTTTCCTTTCTTCTTTTTATTTTTTATTTTATTTTAAACTGAAAAACTTGTTTTACTCTCATATTACTGCAGTATTGCTATATCCCATTCAGTGTGAAGCATATACTGTGATCATCATTTTCTCTATTATTCTTTAGTGTTAACTGCTCATTATCATTTTCTCTAAGATCATCATAAAATAATGATATACCTTTCTCATAATTTTTGTACTTGAGTTTGTTAATTTATTCTGCAGTCCATGCTTGCTGAGATTTTATTTTCACCATAGGAATTAATTTTTACATAAAGACCGTTTACCCACTTTGTCCCCTCCTTCTCCCAAACCCATTGCTAATGTAAAAACATCTGTAAAAGACAAAACAAGTGTGTCAATAACTATAAGAAAAATAATTAAAATTTAATAACTGAAATGAGTTCATTACCAGAGAGTCACAATTGGACAATTTTTTTGATACTCACTTATGTGTAAACTGCATAAATAAGATACATAATGCGTCCTATTTTCATAACAGAACAATAGCTTTCTGCCAAAAGATATTTCTGTTAGTAGTTGGGCAACTCAGAAGTTTTATTTAATCATTTATTATGTTTGCATGCAAATAACACGTCATTTCATATCTTAATTCATATCAGACATTTCATATCTTAATTCAAATCAGATGAGTCTCAGTAGGCACCTAAACAACAGTGAAAACTTTTACAGCTTTTGGATGACTCATTCTTCAGTGCTATTGCACGCACATACCAAAAGTTCGCAGAAGTCTCACTCTTCTTTTTGTGCATAGTGACAACTGAAAGCCTAATTTATTCAATGATTTGTTACCTCTACTCTATAAATTATTTACATACTGTCAAGGATTTTCCATTAGCATGCTCATATTAAATGGACACTTTTAATGTGTGATTTTATTAATAGGTTGCTAAATGTTATATGGTATCATTTTTATTCTCCAGTTCTTTTGCGGCTTATAGATGCATATTTTTTGTTGCATTAACTTTTTTCCTAGTAGCTGCTTTTCTGTTTAATTATCTGTGTTAACACTTAGCATGTGCATGTCCAAATATTGCATGCTGTATATCGTATGGAGCTAAACTGTGCTGTACATAATTTAATATTTGCTGTCCAACAGTGTAATAAAAAAAGTTCTCCTTTAATGAATACACAATACGCACAAGTAATGTCAGCAGTGGCACAATAATTTATCAAAATCTTAGAAATGAAAATTACTTGCATTTTAATTGCACAATACAATGTGGAACTCTGACATTGCGAAGCTTGAAATTAGCATTTAGTTACAGAATAAATTATTAGTAACTTGATAAAAGTAGAAACAGTAGCTGCAAGACATTCTCTCACTCTCAGTACAAGTGAAATTCAAATTCTGATTGACATATATGTTGACTTATAATCTTTCCTTCTCTGACTTTTTTTTTTCCTAGGGAATATATCAGAAGTTAAGTCTCATTTAGATTAGATCTGATCGTGTAAGATATCTTGTGGTACACTTGATTAGTAATTAATGATTTGTAATCCATGATGACTTTAGAGACCCATGTTACAAAAAATAATCCAGGGAACATTCTATCATAGCAACAAAATGAGTTTGGAAAATAAACTTCCAAAAAAATCTCAAAATAAATTGAAAGCGTGTTGTAACAGCTGTGGAAATTATATGTGCCAAAATTTTATGCTTCAGGAATAGTGAACATTCTAATTCGACTTACAGGTGATGGGCATTGTTCCAGTATGAAACTACCTGGCAGATTAAAACTGTGTGCTGGATCGAGACTTGAACTCAGGAATTTTGCCTTTCACGGGCAAGTGGTCTACCGAGCTACCCAAGCACAACTCACGTCCCGTCCTCATAGCTTTACTTCTGCCAGTACCTCGTCTCCTACCTTCAGTGGGGCACGAGTCATGCTTGGGTAGCTCAGTTGGTAGAGCACTTGCCCGCAAAAGGCAAAGGTCTTGAGTTTGAGTCTCAGTGTGGCACACAGTTTTAATCTGCCAGGAAGTTTCATAGCAGCGCACACTCCGCTGCAGAGCGGAAATCTCATTGTTCCAATATTTTCATGAAAGCATGCAACATTTTCTCAGGTTTTTTTTGTATTGCTTCTTTCTACATGCCATCAACCACACACCAAAGCTTTTGGGCCTAGATAGTTTTCCACTTTATACATTTCGTTGCTTGCTGTTCAGCGATGTGTCAGTCTGATAAATGACATTATTATGCCTACCGTAAATTCCAGTTATCATATTTCATGCAAATAAACCAGATAAGAGGAATCTCATTCACTTTGTTGTTGTTGTTATTCACAACAATATTTTCACAATAAAGTGCAAAAGAAATATGGAAGATTTTTGGTCTCAATTGGCCTTACAGAGTGATGTCAAGAGAGTATCAAAAATGGCTCTGAGCACTATGGGACTCAACTGCTGTGGTCATCAGTCCAAGAGAGAGTATCCATTCCAATGTTGTTGGAGAGGCAGTGACAATATTCTTCCAGTCTTCATGGAAACAAGTCTTTGAATATTCCTCTACACTGTGGTCGATAGTTTGCTCTGAAGCTTCAGAGTCACACAGTGGGCAGTTTGAGAGTATCCAGTTGTACATGAAGGACATAGTTCTTCCATGTTC
The DNA here is from genome assembly GCF_023898315.1 of Schistocerca nitens. Lineage (NCBI taxonomy): Eukaryota > Metazoa > Arthropoda > Insecta > Orthoptera > Acrididae > Schistocerca > Schistocerca nitens. The sequence goes on along the minus strand of NC_064617.1, from coordinate 387,826,168 downwards.
ACACTGGGTTCTGTCCAGTTGCTTTAGTTTCTCCTAGACAGTTGCAAGCCTATATACTTGTGGGGTCTTCAAGGTCATGACAACATATGCTGGTCCATGTCTCCTACATATCTTCAGTCTTGAGCAGTTAGATCTCACGAGATGTCCAGAATGGTTTCCTTGACTTGAGACAGCTGCTGGATGGACCAAGCAAAATGTCCTGGACAGGTAGCTTTTGGGAAAAATCTCAGTTATTAATCTTTACCCTTTCACACTCACTGCTTGTTGTCATCTTAGATGTGGCTTAGCAATGTTACTGAGAGCAGACAGCCAAGATAGAGAAGTTGATGTCAAGGTGCCTGATATGGTTTCCATGGTATCATTCAAATGAACATTCACCTTACTGACATAAATACTCTTCTACCATAATGGTGCGCTACAGCCACAGAATATACAAGAGACCAGGCTGCTGTACGGAGAGAGTGGAATGTGTCAGCTTAATCGCACCCCCCCCCCCCCCCTTTCCCCCCTCCTCTCTCTAAGTAGTTCCAACTGGTTTCTGGATAATGTTGTTTCTGGTCTTCAACTTTTCTCAGTCATTGGCAGCTTTAGTCAGTCTTAAGCTACTTAAGTGAAACATTGTTCTATGTATACATTAAGGTCAGTTTACTTTTTTAATAAAAAATGTTTAAATATTAAACAGAATAGAAATGGATGTGAATTATGAACTATTTGGAAATATCTGAGAGTTTTATATAAATTACAAATCTCTGTTATGCAGTTTGCTCTTCTGCATGCAGTCATTTATTATTCATCCACGTTCTTCCCCATTAGCTGGTCTGTTAAATGTTATCTGATTGGCACAATTAACATTTCAAAATTCTCATATGTGCTCCATGATGTATTTTTATCTAAAATTATTTGGAGTATTCTTTTAAGTGTTCATTTTCCTTGAAGAAAGATGGATGAGAAGACAAAAAAAAAAAAAAAAATGCTGTCCGCTTGCTACAAAAATGTCAGATGCTGATTGACTTTTTTTTATCAGTGGCAAGCTTCATATTTATTCATCATAACCTGTGTTAAAAAATGTGATTGCATTGACACTTTCTGTAAATTAGAAAATATAGTTTAGGTTTTGGATTGTCGTGAGGTGTGTAGCTTCAAAAAACATGGCCATTTTTTATGATCTGGAAGAATATCAATTTACACCGGATTTCTGTTACCAACTTCACTACTTTTGCCACACAAATTTTGTTAAGCCCATTATCTCCCCTGTCATAACCTGTAAATTAATGTTAGAAACACATAAAATTGCAGTCAGCCTGAAAAGTATTAAGCCTTTTTGGTTAAAGACTCAACTTCTTGCAGTGTTATTGGTGCAGCATCCCTTCAGACAAGTTAGAACACCATTTCACATTCAGGATACTTTAATGCACAAATTATTACTTTGTCTTGTCCACCAACTCATTGTGGCCAAATAATGTGATGTGTGTATTATTTAGTAGGGCATATTGTAATGCGTACACAGCTTTTCATGTAGTTTTTAGAATCATACTCAAAAATTTTTGCTAGCAGCATATCAGTTCTTGCCGTAATAATGAAATGACTGTTAATAGAAGGGTTTTGGATCTCTCATTAACAGAGATTTATTGGCACAAACACCCATTCTCTTCATATAGGTTTCTTGCTTGATTGTATATTATTTTTAGTTCAGTGTTATGAACTTCATTTTTGGTTTTGTAGCATAATTCATAAATATTCGTGACTTACTGATGATCTGACAAGCACAGATATTGAGTGGAAATAAAGACATGTACACATAGTGAGCTTCATTGTCTTTATTGGAGGAAACGTGTGTACTTTCCAAAAGACTATTTCATACCATTGTGCTACAATGATCACTCTAACACATGACTTGTGTAACTTTTTGATACAGATGTGGAGCTCTAAAATAGTAAGTCACAGAATGGGCCAAAGATTACTTATTGTCATGTCCAGAAATTCAATCCTTCTTTTGTTTGTGTCTCATTTTTAATCAAAAATGTGTTTTTTTTTTGTTTTGTTTATAATTTTAGACTTGGAAGGCAACTGACCTCATTGACTCATTTATATGCCAAATAATCTTATAATATTTGATAGTTGCAGTTGTAATTGACAGTGAAAAATGCAGGGCTGGGGTGCCTTTTTTGCTACATAATAGATATATTATCAACTCATAATGATTTCACTAATGGGTTCATAATAAAGACGGTTATCAGCATGCTACAATTTGAATGATGCAGCTGAATCTTCAAATATCTGGTGTAAAAAACAGGGCAGAGGACTTGTATGTCCGTTATGCTTGTCATTGCGTATAATTTGTGATGTCTTCAAGTCTATGTTGGCCAGTAAACTGTTTGCTGTGTTGCCCTTACTGCTCTCTCTTCCCTCCAATTCTCCTAATGGTGTAGTAAATTCCCTTTAGGAGATGATTAAATTTTGAAGTCAAATCAGATCAGTTGCTTCCTTCTGTCCTATGCACAAAACAGGCAGTGTGTAAATGTGTGTATGAGTATTTTGCTAGCAGATTTATGACCCAGACAGTAGTTTTGCAAAATTATTACAATGCGTATAGTAATTTGTATGTGATGTGTACAGAGTTGCCTTTCATTAGCTTTCAGATATGTGTCTACAAATTATAATCATAAAAAGATTGCTACTTCAGTTATTTGTAAACTAGGGGTTATTTCACTTTTGTATAATGCTTTGTTTTGAAGTGAATCATATAAATAATAAATGAACCCCGTTGTACATCAATGTAATAAGGAATAGAGGTATGTAACAAGTAAAGTGGAAAATTTAAGTATTTGATAGAAACGCTTCTGGGCATACTGTGAGCTAAGAGCTCTCAGGTCCAAATATTGGTTTTGTCTGGAGGACAGAGAAGAAGGTAAGTTATGAGAAGATTCATAAATATGGGAAGGAGAGGGAGTGACCAAGTTATGTAACTGAAGCCAGAGAAACAGTTAAGATGTTGAAAGGAAAAGAAGTGCAGAATAAACTGTCACAGTGAGGTCATTAGAATACAAAAGTTAGTTTTTTGTCATGTAAAACAAAAGTTTAGTGAGTAGTAAATGAAATAACAAAACAGGGATTTAGATGTAACAGTAATACAATTTTATTGTGTCATGACTATCTAAAGGTGAAATGTTAAATTGCTGATATTGATGCAGTCAGATAACATTGAGCTGGATGATAAAGGTGAGGATTGCTGAAAACAAAGAATTGTAAGTGGTAATGCAAGGGTGTGATGGAAGGGCTGGGGCATTGGTGATAACATGCTGGCATACCTGCAAGAATCACCACAGCAGATGAGCTTTTTAAACTTTAATTTGGTGGCAGGACTAGTTTCTTTATTCTTTGATGTTTTGTATTTTAATAGCTTTTCTTCAACAACTTTATGTACAGTACACACTTCTTGGTGTTGCATAAACAGTTAGATTCTAAAGAATCCAAGTGACAGTAGTGAGTATTTGTGGGTGTTATTTATGACTCTTTACCATAAGTAAGTGTTTGGCTTATCTGGAATGTGTATAAAAAGGGACAGCTGCAATAAAAAGTGCTATGATGGTTTTCAGCATAAATCAGAAGTAATCTTAGACAGAGATGACAGGCTAGAGGCTGGAAATCTAAGACTACTCACGACGAGCACTACTCACGATGAACTGCATTGTATAAAGCATGTGCACATGCACGTGCCCCTGTGTGTGTGTGTGTTACACAGTCTGACCAAATTTTTTCAATGTTAACAGAAGACTGCAATATTTTGTTCCCCTAAAAATATTTAGAAAGTAATCTTGCTTTTGAAATAATTGCTTAAACCAGAAACACATTTTATTATAAACTTTCACCAACATTTTTACTCAGTGATACAATGCTTTATGTTAATCTTTAGATTATTTCATGTCATACCAACGTCAAATTTACTTTTTTTGCTAGACAATTAAGAAAAGTGTGTTTAAGCATATTTTGAACCACTTCTTTTTGTGTTCTTTCATTATGTGTCGCTAAACATACATGGAAATTAAACACCACAGTGTAAATTGTGCTTTCACAATAATTGCTGTGTAATGAACAACTTGTTAAACCTGCCCTAAAAATGCAGTGCTTGCCAGGATTGTAATATGAATTGGGAGATTTTCTTCAGCCCTCTTTTTTAAAGTACGCTTACATTCCTAAACATATACATTACTTTTACTTGTGTAATATTTTCAGTACGCAGATCTGCTTAGGGATGGGACTGTATACAGAATCTGAGATGGTGTAATCAAAACATTTCATGAAGAAACTTATTTCCAAATGCCTTTTATTCCCCCTTACTTTTATTTACATTTTTTATTACTTAAGATTTCCATGAAGCATTACATTTTTTTATCGCTGACATAAAACTAATGTAGTTAACATACACATTATTTGTGTATTTAATAGTGTACAGCCAAATATTAATTGCTCATATTACTATTATAAATTATTCTTTAAACCATTGCAAGACATTTGTTTGCACTATTTTGTGTTGAAATGGATATTTCACACCTAGAAAATCAACAAAATTCTTTAGGTATTGCAATTTTCCACAGTGTTGCATACAAATCTTCAGAATTTTGTGAAAACTTATTTGTGATATATGTGTACGAAGCTGTTTTCACAGAGGGTTTCATTTTTGCTCAAGTGTCCTCCTCTCACATATGATACACAATGTCGAATGTGCTTTCTCAGAATATTAGTATAGTTACAAAGAACCAATTATAAGCAAATTTACTGACTGCCCAGTACATATGTCATTGGAGTTATTTGCTTCCTCCAAGAGCACCTACAGGCAGTTACCTTGTTCGAGCTGTACAAATTGCTGTGCATTGTTAGTGTCAAGTTAGTTAAAATAGCGTGATAAAGCAGTGAGAGCTGTAACTCCTTTATTTATGTAATTTTGTGTGTAAAGTTGACAGACTTTTAGATTGTAGAATCCACAAATAGCACTTTTAATGCGTTGAAAGTGTGAACAACTTTTCTTTTAAGAAATATTTTTGTTTTTCAGTACCTTTATTACTGTGTAAATAAGTAATTTTCTAATGCTATTACACAGCAGTTGAGATGAATAAAAATAAATCACATTGGATGTCCTGTCTTCCATTTTATTACTCTGTAATTACTTTCTGTGTGTATCTGTGTATATATAACTAATAAGGTATCATATGCTACACACGGAATCTGCAGTCTTACATTCTTTCATTTTTGAGAATAAAATAAATTTGGGCTTCTTGTCTTGATATTCTGTTGCTTTTAATTTGCCTTTATGCGAATGGGAGCCAGACTTGTCCATTAGATGGAGACAGAAAATTTTGCAAGAGTGAATATGTCTGTCAGTCTTCAATTTTTTGTAGTTAATGTCTCTGAAGCATTAGTCCTGCCCCACACTTAGGTGTAGTGTAAACTGTGTAGTATTTACTGTGTGTGCACTGTAAAAATAATTACTGCATGTTTTATTTAACAGTTTTTAAATATCTAGTCAAATGCTCCCCTGTTTTTCTCTTATGAAAATGTTTGCTGCTTTGTCAGCACATTGACTGTATTATATGAAATGCCTCATTCAAAGTATGTTAAATCTCAGATTTCATGTAACTGTACATTTTGTAGTCAAATATTTAAGATATTCTTATTATATATGCAAAATATGTATATATTTATGTGATGTCAAATATTGTTGTCTTTTAATATCATTGTTATGAGAGCTTTTTTCCATTACTATGTTGTATTTCTAAAAAGTGAGAGACATACATCTGTTTGTTTAATCTTGAAACCTTGCATTCAGATAATGTACAAATAAACTGTTTGTTGTTAGAAAGGTGTTGTTATTAGTCCTTGATGTTGTATTGTGTGTTTATATTTCATTGATATCAAGAGATGCAGCCAAGTATATTACAATAAATTGTTTGAAAAAATTATAGATGACTCAATGTCAAGAAAGTATACAGGTTTACTTTTTATGGAGATGTGGACCATTAATGCACATTCAATAGTACGAGGTGCATTCAAGTTCTAAGGCCTCCGATTTTTTTTCTAATTAACTACTCACCCGAAATCGATGAAACTGGCGTTACTTCTCGACGTAATCGCCCTGCAGATGTACACATTTTTCACAACGCTGACGCCATGATTCCATGTCGTGGCGAAGGCTTCTTTAGGAGTCTGTTTTGACCACTGGAAAATCGCTGAGGCAATAGCAGCACGAAATTGTTTTGGTGGCAGTGAATCTGTGTGCTTCCATTGAGCTGACTGGCGCTTTGTTTCTGGATTGAAAAATGGCATCCACGTCTCATCCATTGTCACAACCGACGAAAAGAAAGTCCCATTCATGTTGTCGGTTGTCCGTCAGCATTCGTGGCACCCACCTGGATGGCACTTTTCACATTTTCAGGTCATCATGCAGGATTGTGTGCACAGAACCCACAGAAATGCCAACTCTGGAGGCGATCTGTTCAACAGTCATACAGCGATCCCCCAAAACAATTCTCTCTACTTTCTCGATCATGTCGTCAGACCGGCTTGTGCGAGCCTGAGGTTGTTTCGGTTTGTTGTCACACGATGTTCTGCCTTCATTAAACTGTCGCACCCACGAACGCACTTTCGACACATCCATAACTCCATCACCACGTCTCCTTCAACTGTCGATGAATTTCAATTGGTTTCACACCACGCAAATTCAGAAAACGAATGATTGCACGCTGTTCAAGTAAGGAAAACGTCACCATTTTAAGTATTTAAAACAGTTCTCATTCTAGCTGCTGGCGGTAAAATTCCATCTGCCGTAAGGTGCTGCCATCTCTGGGATGTATTGACAATGAACGCGGCCTCATTTTAAAACAATGCGCATGTTTCTATCTCTTTCCAGTCCGGAGAAAAAAAATCGGAGGTCTTAGAACTTGAATGCACCTCATAGATGACACACAGAGATGGAACAAGCTTATTTTGTTAATAAGCTTTTGTCAGTTCTGTGAATTTTTTCTCTAAGTTTTGTTTGTATTTGTCAAGCCAGTCATTCAAAGCTTAAAATTCAAAATTTGTTACATGGAAAATTCATGAGGTATTATCTGACCTTTAGTTACTTCTATGTATAACAGGTTCTATGCTAAGGTCTTGGTCCTCTTGTAACTAGATGACTAAGTTAGCTAACAAGTCAAAGGAAGGTAAGAAAATACCACCCCCTGTAGGACTGTGCTTAGTAAATAACTAGTGCATTATACCAATCTTGAGATTGGTGACAACAGGGACTATAGTTTGTGACTTCATCACAAGAAGCTAGAAAATGTTCCTGGGAGGTCCATGAGTAATGCAAGTTTTGCTAATATGGCTGTCATTTTTGTTAATGTATCAGGAAACAATGTATATTTATACAATTGGCTTCTCAGGTCAGCTTCCAAGCATGGAGCATATGGTTGTATCTCCGTGCACACTCTTTTGTGTTAATATATCAGAAAGCAATGTAATTTTATACCATTGGCTTCCGTGGTCAGCTTCTGGGCATGAAGCATGTGGTTGCATCTCTGTGCACATTCTTTTGCATTCCACATTACTTCATAACCATCATATACTAAATATTATTAGATTCTCAAGTACTATTGCTACAGTTTTCAAAGTGCTCATTTCATTACCTACACTATTTCTTATCTCAGTAATGCTGTCAAAGAATTCTGAATACTGCAGTTATATCTGTTCAAACTGATTTCAGATTACACATTTTTAATGCATGGAGTCATCAAACAGATGGTCTTTGTTAATGGCATGAATAGTATAATCCAACATACAATGGCAGTAGATCCAGTTTTGAATGGGATGCAGTGACAAAGTACATATAACTCAAAATTAATGAGAGGCTTCACGTACCTCTCTCTCTTTAATTCAATTCCGATGGGACTGGCTACATGCCCATATGTTTAATTTTTCTGCGTCAAGCAAAATCTTATGCAGGAAAAAAGATTACTGATATTTAAGGCTGAGAAATACAATGTGCAACAGGAGAACAGGGACTATAATTTGTGACTTCATCACAAGAAGCCAGAAAACATTTTTGTGAAGTCCATGAGTAATGCAAGTTTTGCTAATATGGCTGTCATTTTTGTTCATGTATCAGAAAACAATATGAAATACATTAACAGTGACATTGCATGCAAATGAAAATTACCTTGAGGTATTATTAGTCCTGGGTAATTTCTCTTTCATTTAGGTTGGCACGCACAAGTTTTGAAATTGAATAATAGCAAATAATCTTGGTCCAAAAGTTCATCAAACCATCTAATTAAAAGATATGCACATACTTTCTCCAATTTCTAGGACTGTTGTTATCATGAAAATGTATGACACAATTAAAATTACCTGTCATTAAATTAACTGTGGTAAGAGATTTGATGAGGCGTGAGCGACGATCTTCATTACGCTGCAATAGTACGAATCTGTTTTTGTCATTACTTATTATTACTAGTGCTTTTAAGCCTTGTGGATAATACCATCACGTAATGCAACACAGTACACAAAAACACAGTGGCCCCTTATGTTTTTCTGTTTGCGTGTTTGGAAAACGTGTATCAGAATGGAAGGCCAGATAGTGACAATTGTGGAAGGAGCTTATTTATTTTTTCTTTTTTTTGTGAATTTATTAAACTGATGCCTTTTCAAATGTCGTAAATAATAGTATTGAAGTAACCATATTTAAAGAATATATGGAACCTAAAACAGTTGCTGCATATATATATCGATTTTACGTGTCTATTATATTACGGTTTGTGCACAATTGCTTCATATTTGTATTTGTTTATAACATATGCAGTGCCCTCTAATCAACCTGTGTGATAAACTTCTTATTTTAATTTTTTTGAATGTTTGTAAACATTCTTATATTGATATAGATTTTAATGTTGTGTTGAAATCATTCCCCTTACATGCTCTTAACAGGTTCAGCACCTTATTAAATCGAATCGAGCCATGCTTTGATCAGTCATTTTTAGTTTTGTTTTGAGTAAAAAAGTAATTACATCTTGTCCTGGTCTTGTCGTAACATATACCACTGCACTCATTTGCTTCAGTTTGGTGACCCATAAATGTGTATTTATGTTACATTGACACAATTTATTTTTAAATATTTATGTTACTTAAACAGTTCACAACATTTCACAGCACCATAATTTACAAAATTAAGAAAAGGACAAATTCTTGCACAATATACAGTTATTAATGTAAAACTAATAGCTACCTTTGATAACAGGCAATGATACAAATCACTTCTGTTTTCCCACATACAAAACTGTTGTTCTTTACCCATCAAAAATTTTCATCCATGTATGCTCAAAGAAGTTTACAATCATCAGTTTTTGTTGCCTAGACACTAAATACTTTATCCAAGAATGGAAAAGCTGTGATTGAATTTAACAATATTATGAAAGGATGGTTGCTACTCTCTCTATCTAGTGGATGTGCTGATTCACAGATAGGCACAACAAAAATGTGTTTACATTTATGTGATGAGAAATACCTATTTTAAATGCTTACTGAAACTCGCTGATCACTAAGATATTTTTTTATTTCAATCATGCCATTACATATAAAAGAATATAACTTCTTCCACTATCTTTCGTTACTTATTATGTAGGAGTTAATGGGATGTGAGTTTTTTTATGTATATGAGGTATGTCCACAAAGTAAGTTCTATTTGGTTATATAAAAAAAACATGTACAGATACAGAAAAAATATTTATTGTAGAAAAATCTACAATTGTTAAACTACTATTCTACATAGCTTCCGAAATTTTGTAGTCACTTGTCATAGCATGGTACAAGTTTTTGTATGCCTTCTTTATAGAAGGTTGCTGCCTGTGTATTCAACCATGTGGTAACATGTTCTTTCAGCTCATCATCACTGAAGTTTTGACCACCAAGGACAGATTTTAGGTGTAAGAAGAGATGGAAGTCGCTAGGAGCGAGGTCCGGGCAGTACGGAGGATGATCAAACGTGTCCCATTCAAATTTCCGTAAGAGTTGTTTGGTCACATTCGCTGTGTGAGGTCAGGCATTATCGTGTAAAAAAAATAACACCTTTTGACAGTAATCCTCGGCACTTGTTCTGTATTGCGAGGTGCAATTTCTTAATGGTCACACAGTAACCATGTACATTGATTGTTTGGCCTCATGGTAAGAAATCAATCAGCAAAATGCATTTTCTGTCCCAAAAAGTGGTGCACATGACTTTTCGAGGTGTCAAGATTTGCTTAAGTTTAACCTATGTTAGGGATGAACTGTGCCTCCATTCCATTGATTGCCATTTTGTTTCAGGGGTGTCGTATGATATCCAAGTTTTATCCCCCATGACTATCCGAGACAGAAAACCATTGCCTTCTTCATTGTAGCGTGTCAAAAACTGAAGTGCACTGCTCATCCGTTGTTTTTCGTGTTGTTCAGTAAGAATTTTGGGTACCCAACGTGAGCAAACTTTTCGAAACTTCAGTTTTTCAGTTACAATTTCATGAATTAGTGGTTGTGAGATTTGCGGAATTTCCATAGCAAGGGCACTAAGTGCAAACTTACGGATGTGCTTAATCTTCTCTTCAATTGTGCTAGCCAGTTCATCAGTAATCACAGATGGGTGTCCACTTCATTCTTCATCGCACAGTTGATCACATCCTTCATTGAACAGTCTGACCCATCTTCTAATCATTGAATCACTCATAGCATTTTGTCCATAAACCTCACAGAGTTGCAAATGAATTTCCTTTGGTTTAACTTTCTTTGCATTTAGAAAACGAATCACTTATCTGACTTCACACGCGGCGGCATTTTCAATTACGGCTGACATTATAAAGAAGCACTACAAAGCACACATCAGCAGCAGCGATCTGAAAATGGCATACATGTCTTCTCCTTGAGTCAGAGTAACTGCCGCCCTTGCTCAGAACTGCAATCGTGGATGACCCTCATATATATTGTTGAACCCTGAGGTATGTCCTGTATTAATAATTTATTGGTGAAGTGAAAATTTATAATCAGATCATCTATTTGTTCATCAGTTTTGTACTTTGTTCATGAGACATCAAGTTTGTGAGTTGATGGTTCGTATTTGAATCCCTAACTTTGTACATCCTCAGCTTTTGAGGACTTATCTATAGTCCACTAAGTCGAATGTGTTTGGCAGGTCGAAAACTATACCCACAGCTTACATACTCTGATCTAGCAACCAGAATACTTCATGAGAGAACTATGTAGCTGCATTGGCCGTGTTCAAATCCCTTCTAAAACCTTTCTATGCTTCTACAAGTACTGGTAATTTGTGTCTTGTGGAATAGGAACTAACCTGAAACAGATAACAGTTTGAACTGTCTTACTACAGGTGGAGATTATTAATATTGTTCTTTAATTTGAGCATTATTCCTTAAATACTTGCTTGATCACATTCATTTTAGAGTGATGGTTACATGTTTTCCTTAACGCTGCAGTTAAGAAGGTAGAGAACACATTTAGAATTTCCTTTCAGGCACATTTTGGTAACTACCCTGGGTATACTATCAGTATGCTTTTATCATGAACATCATAATTTTTGTGGAGGCCTTCTATATTTGTTTAATCTTCTTCTACTGCACTTTATGGACTGTACCCTCTTGTCTGTTCTGGCTTCACAGTTGTCTGTAGTGTGTCTTGGTTCATCCTTGATATCTCCTTACCCTTGGCATATAATCCAATGCTGCCTTGAGAAGTCTGGTATTTTCCATTCTTTGTAAGTGAATATTCCAGTTTTGTCTATTATTTAATATTTTATTAATATTCTCCAATCATATGAAGATAAAAAATCTTCTCTCTCTCTCTCTCTCTCTCTCTCTCTCTCTCTCTCTCACACACACACACACACACACACACACACACACACACACACACACACACTTTTAGTTTTATGGATTCCTTCCTTCACAGAGGAAGTATTTAAAGAAATTGAGAGTATTCTTTACTTACATAAATAAGTCACTTGGGGCCTGACATGTAGACAGGATGAGAACGAAACCAACCATGAAATTTCAGCAGCTGATGAAATCTGAAAATTTGAAATGTTGTATTTAGTGGAAATGGCAGTTATAAAGTTAGAGATAAATGTAAGAGCGACTGAAAACAGAAACATAATTGAGTCAATAACAAGAAGTATGTATGAATTTGAATTTTTCTGATTCTATAATTATAGCCATTATGAGATATATGTGGGAGGAAATGTGTTTTGTGACTCATCTTGTAATACTTCCTCTAAGAAAAGAGTAAGATTTTGCATAGTACAAAACAGTTTTCTTGCATTATTTGGAATTAAAGCAAACAAAGAATATTGGGACTATCTCCAACATCTCCTTACATCCTGTACAATGTCTGATATACAGGTTATCATTCAGAATCTTTATTGTGTGTTGCTGGCAGTCTGCCTGTGAACTTGACATTCAGAGGCATCTGTCTCAACATAGCTTAGTGTGTAACATTGAAGCAGTTTGACTGTTAGGCATATAATAACTGCATGTTAGACTCTATTATGACTGGGATACATTATGTAGGGTGTAAAGTAGAGATGGTTAGAGTTAAATGTATTACTAGGTAGTTGTAAAGTATGTGTGCATGGCTTGTAACTACTGTGTAGCATTGAGCATGAGGTAACAGGAATGATTTAAAAGTTAGCATTTCACAAAAGCATATAGCATTTAATACTGCAGCAAGCAACACTTTGCTCCATACTCTGTAATTTGATTTTTAACTTTTGCTTGGTCATATATATAATTTGCCTAACCTGTATTGTAAAGCAGAAATTTAAGCTTTTGCTTTGTTGTGCTTTTCAGTTAACTTTTATTCATCTCTGCCTAAATAATTTGAGTGCGTACAATTGCTGCTTATTGTGAGGTGAGAAAATTTAATTTTGGAAAATTTTAAATTTCTTTTCTCTGGTTTACATTTTTTGTCACACTTTGTGCTTCACCCTCATTGTAAACTGTTTTGGAGACTAGTCTGAGCATAGTGAGAAGAATCATAATGTGGAGTTATTTTTGTGTTGCACTTGGTTATGTTTAGAGTATGGTTTTTGTATTGGATGAGGACAGAGGCAATGACAGTATCAATTGTATGAACACCGCATCTGGTTAATGGGCTTCAAACACCTGATGGACAGTCATGCTGTTATGTATGTTTGTGGCTGTGCAGGGTTTTTGGGGGCTACTTTTTCACTTGTTTTAAATGATGTGGGAAAGTTTTTCATGTACACTAAAACAACAAAACCATTCTATACACTGTGATAATAAACATATTTCTTGTATTTTACAGAAACTCATGTTCTGATGATTATTAAGATATCTTATGTTTCTGTTACTATGTGTTAATACAAATACTATGCTACATGAGTATATTTGTAGGTGTTATGGCGTAGAATTTCAGGGTGTTACAGATCTTTTCAGGGAAATCCCAAGCTGGTGGATGTAGTTTGGAACATATCAACAATTATAAAGCATGTACAAATAAAAGTGAAAATGTTAGGCAATGACAGAGAACCTTATATCTGTACAGTGCTGTATTGTTGCAGCAGCTATTATTAGTTATTTACTAGCTAATCAAATGAACAAATGGCTTCAATGTGTATTTCCCATTGAAATTAACATTATTGCAGATTTTTTCACTGAAAGTATGAGTGTTTTCTCCTCTTTTTACCTCTCAATGATGTGTAAAGAATGCATAGCTGACACAAGTATTTAAACTTTGACATTTTGTAAGTACATTCTTGACAAAAATATTGCTGAACATGCAGTTTTTCATAACGCAAATTGTTCATGGATTCGAGTCACCATCCCAGATTGTAAGGAAAGTACAACTTCTATAAAAAAAAAAAAAAAAAAAAAAAAAAAAAAAAAAAAAAATAGAACATCAGTATAAGGTAGATACCTGTTGAGTTTAAAAGCCATTAGTGAAAAACCTCTGTGGCATCTGCAAGCCCCTCTGTTGTATTTTATGCTTGTCCAGGTAAAGGGAGCTTTGTCAGAATCGAGATTCATTTCCCTCACTGCTTTTTGGGCTTCCTGGATCATAATAATTATCTCAGGACACTCCCTATAATTTGGGTGGGTTGTCAGGTAATATTCACACCCAGCTCAACAAGAAGAATCATGTGTTGAATCCTCTTGAACATACACAAGTCAAAATATGACTGGAAAGCAGTAAGTGAACCCAGTTCAATTACCAGAATGAGAGGGAGATTTTGGAGTTCACAAATAGACATTTACTCCATGTTGCATTTGATTGCTAAATATTATGAGAAGAGCCCAGTTGTGACTGAGCTCCACAACACTCTTAAATACAGCAAAAGGACAATGACATCAGAGATGGGGAAAACTTTGAAGTTGAGAAACATTGCAAGATTGAAGGTGTCACATATTTTAAAACTATCATTTTACATCTACTCCTTTGATATGTTTCACATGCTACTGATTTGGACACTCTTCTGTAGTAAGTAAGGTAAAGGCGGTGTGCAGAAAATTGGTAAAGCAATTCACAAAGAAGGAACATTGTGTTCACTACCACCATGCTGTGCTAACTGTGGCTACCACTATACTGCCTGAAGTTAAGATTATGCAGTGTATCCCACGAACAAGAAAATACTAGAGATAAAAGACCATCAGGCATGCACTATACAGCAAAGTTAAGAAAGTATACAAATCACAAAAGCTATTTGTGTTTTCAACGTTGTTCATGGTAATGTTGAAGAAATAGCAAGTAAAAGAGGGGGGGGGGGGGGGGTGAGCCTTTGGTTCTCTAAATCTACAAGAATTGTTTCTTCACTGAAACAGACACAAAGTTATAATTCATAAACCCACAAAAATGACTCAAAATCCATCTGACTGCCTAGATTATCGTTGTCTGTAAAGTCTAATATGGACACATGCTGAAGCTATGGAGTCTGAAGTCTACCTCAAAGTTTAGGAGTCATGTGGAGGAACACCAAGTGAGGTGGCGCAATGGTTAGCACACTGGACTCTCATTCGGGAGGATGACGGTTCAATGCAACATCCAGCCATCCTGATTTAGATTTCCCTAAATCACTTCAGGTAAATACCGGGATGGTTCCTTTGAAAAGGACATGGCTGACTTCCTTCCCCATCCTTGTATATTTGGATGAGACCAATGACCACGCTGTTTGGTCTCCTTGTCCAAACAGCCCAACCCAACTCATGTGGAGGAACAGAAACTCTGGACACAAGAGTGGTTAATGTATTTTAATGCTTTCTCTTCCAACCAGGGGGATCACCATACTTTGATGAACTCTGCTTGGCTACCATGGGCCCCCAGCCTTTGCAGCACCTCTTGCCTAGTGCTGCATGTGTATTCTCTTGCTGTTCTTTTTCCACTCCCTTGGGGAACATGTCCTGGTTATTTTTGGAATGTATTGTGATGTTTCGGTAACCCAGCATCGGAACTGTCCCTCATCTGTTTTTTCCTTCTTTCTTTGTTCTCCATCTGCTCCCCTTCCTCCGCATCGACATTTGAGATCTCTCTTGATTTTTCTTCCTCCCTGTGCACTCCTGAAGACCAGCCCATGCGTTTGATATGTAACAGGTGACTGGGTAATGTGTAATTCTTTGCCCCGGGTCAACAGGTGAGGTTCATTTTACCCCCTGGTACAGGCCAGACCCAGGGAGGGGTGATTGCCTGAGCTGTTACCTTCCCTATTGCCAATTGGCCACTCTGCTGTCTGGAGTTCAGGAGGTGTGTGGTGATACGTGAACAATCACCTATGGCAAGAGAGCCCACTGTGAGGGGGCCCCCAGTTGGATGGAGTGCACCATTGGAGACGCTGGCAACCGTGGGGCATTTTTTCGCAGTGAACCAATCATATTCATCTCAGTCTACATCTACTAAATGTAAACGAAATGAGGCTAAGGATTCAGTGATTCTCTCAGCTGCATCTTGGTTCCTCATGGTGTCACATACTGAAGGAGGTCAGTCTTTTGCTACAGTGAATCTGTTTATTATTCAGAAAGGTGTTGATGCAATTGCAGGCCCTGTGAAATCCTGCTCTCACTTATGTGCTGGGACTTTGCTCCTGGATACTAACCCAACAACTGCTTACAGCTTTGCTCCTCCACAGATATCCTGTCTGTGTCAAGGCCCATTGTTCGCTAAATTCTTCATGTGGTGTTCCTTACACTTGGCTGCTTGACGGTCTGACCAGGGGGAAATCCAACAGTATCTCTCTGATCAGGGCTTCACTATGGTCCATCAGGTAATGAAAAAGGTGGATGAAAACTTAGTGCTTACACACTCTCTTTTTCTCACATTATTTAGAGAAAGTGCTTCCATTGAACATTAAGGCAGGCTATAAAGTCATTACAGTCCAACTATACATTCCAAACTCGATGCATTACTACTAGTGTCCACATTATAATCACACTTGTGAGTTCTGTCAAAACATGGCCAGATGTGGTACTTGTGATAGAGATGTTCATGAGGGCAGTTGCCTGCCTCCATCTGCCCGCTGTATCAATTGTGATGGCAACCATGCCGCCTCCTCCCATGAATGTCCCATGTATCTAGACCAGTGGTCCTTTCAGGATATCTGAGTGAAGAAAAAGGTACCATACTTGGTCACTCACAATCTGCTGGTTGGTTGACAGCCCTGCATTTTACCATCTGGACTTATAGTACTTCTCTAAGGAGAAGTCATTCTTTTTAGCTCTCTTTCCTTCTGTTGATTGGGCTTAATGTACAGTCACTTTTATCTTCATTTACTTATTGGTGTTCTCAGGTTATGACATGGGCTCCTGTGACCTTGGTTGTTTTTGTACCCTAAAAAGAAGCCTTCTCATATGAGTTTTATTGTATTCAGTTAGGCTGCTGATAATTTAATTATGTAAAGGTGCCTATATTGCACTGCTGTGCTCCCTTAACCATAACAACAACAAAAGACTTATTTCAGAAACTCTGATTCCTCTGTGGCTGCCTGCACAGAAAGGATGAACTAAGTGGGAGAGGGCTAAAGCTAATGTGGCCATATTTCTCAGTGGTGAATAACACACACAACTTCTGCTTTTATCAAAACACCTACTAGCTATTGCTGCAAAGGTGCACATGTTCCCTGTACAAGGCCTGTAATGAAATTTTAGGTCATGGGACTCTCACTGGTTTGATTCCACAAGTCCCCACCCCATCGGCCAATGCAGTTTGCCTTCTAACAACTTTTAAAATAATTTTATGCCAATAATTTCTTGTTATGCTCCTCTGCACTTGCTATCTGGATCCACACAGCAGACTGAGCAGTGCCCAAAAGAAACCAGTGATCCTGAACCTTCCGTGCTGCCCATCTATCCTCCTCCTATTCTTTTTCCCTGCCCTTGGGGAACATGTCTGGGGTATGTTTGCGAATGTGTTCTAAGGTTTTAGTAGCATGACACCACAGCAGTCCCTCCACTGTTTTTTCTTTCCTTCTTTGTTCTCCACCACCTGCCCTTCCTCCCCTTTGACGTCTCTTCTTCCTCCCTTTGTGTTCCTGAAGGTGACCGATGCATCTGACGTGTTAACAGGTGACTGGGTAATGTGTAATTTCCCTCCCCAGGTTGACAGATAGGGTTCACATGTAGACTTTCACGGCTGGAAATGTCATGTCCATTATAATTATTCGGACTGGGAATTGACACAGAATTCATCAACCGACCACGGCATAGCAGCCCGGATATATAATGGACAGCGTTCACACATACCCATGGTACAGGCCATGCACATGGAGCGGTGACCACCTGAGCTGTTACCTTCCCAAATTGCCAATTGGTCCCTCTTTCAGGAATTCGAGAGATGTGACCTGAGATGTGAACAATCACTTAAGGCGGGTGAGCCCCCCTTTGAGGGGGCCCGCAGTTGGAAGGAGCATGCCATCGGAGATGTTGGCAATCATAGGGGATTTTCTCGCGATGAACCAATCACCATCTCAGTCTACCTCTACTGAACATAAACGGAATGAGGCTAAAGATTCCAAGATTCTCTCAGCTGCACCTTGGTTCCTCATGGTATCATGTATTGCTGGAGGTCAGTCCTTTGCTATGGTTAATCCATTTACAATTCAGAAATTGTTGAGAGCAATTTCCAGCCCTGTAAAATGCTGCTCTCATTTACGTAATGGCACTTTGCTTTTGGAGACAAATCATGATTCTCAATCCAAACAACTGCTTGCAGCTTCACTCCCCCATGGCTACCCTGTTTGTGTTGAGGCCCATTGGATGCTGAATTCTTTGCAAGGTGTTTTTACATTAGGCTGCTTGATGGTCTGACTGATGGAGAAATCCAAACTTACCTCTCTGATCGGGGCATCACTGCAGTCCATCAGGTAATGAAAAAGGTTGATGCAACCTTAGTGCATACATGCACTCTTTTTTTTCTCACATTTGATAGACTAGTTGATCCATCAAAGATCCAAGCAGGCTATGAAATCACAGTCTGACCATACATTCCAAACCCAAGACACTGCTACTAGTGTCAATGTTACAACCACACTCGAATGTCTTGTCGAAACACCACTAAATGTGTTACTTCTGGTAGGGATGACCATGAGGGTGATTTCCTGCCTCCTTCTGCCTACTGTATAAATTACAATGTTGACGATGGAGCCTCATCCTGAGACTGTTCCACATATCTTGAAGAGCAGGCTGTCCAGAAAATCCGGGTGAAGGAAAAAGTGCCGCAAGTTGGTGGCTAGTCTAAAGCCCTGTGATTTACCATCTGGCACTTACAGTACTGTACTTGCTACACCTCACTCCATGGAGGACACAGCTGTGCAGACTTGCGATCTCAAATTCAGCACCACAATTGTGAAATCGCCCAGTGTCGCAGTAGCATCCTCATCTTCTCCTCCAACTGTCCAACAAGCCACCACATCTTTGCTTCTAGTAGCAAAATCACCTGCTACACAATTTGCAGGCCGGAAAGGACAGGAGGAATATTCCCACTAAGACTTTTTAAGTCCCTCCAGTCAACAAACATTTTGAGTCTTCATCTGCCAACCACAAAGGCTCCAAGAAATCAAACAAAGACAAACCGCCTTCTCCTTCTCCAAATCGGAGATCCTCTGCAACACCAGCCTCTACGCTCTTAGCAATGAGTCTGTGAAGGATGGCACGTGGCAGCCAGCTAGGTGACAATTCTTGCCATTTTTTCCCTCCTTCCCTTTCTCTGTCATGATCCTCCTCCAATGAAATGTTTGCAGCATTAGATCCAACAAGGAGTAATTACAGATGCTCTTGTAATCGCAGCATCCATTTGTTTTCTGCCTCCAGGAAACGAAATTGGGTCCTCATGATCATTTTGACCTCTTGCATTTCTTTCCAGTCTGCTTTGATTTTGCCCCTGAGGACTTCATTTCATCTCATGAGCGACTCATGTTGCTCATCCGGCATGATGTTCATAGTCAAACCATCTCACTGAACACCCGGCTGCAGGCTATGACATCTATGTCCACCCGTCATCCGGTGTCACCAGGGAAGACTTTCTCCCACTTACTGATCAACTCCCTCACCTCTTTTTTGCTGCTTGTTGACTTAAATGCACACCGTCCCCTCTGGGGCTCTTCCAGAACCTGTCTGAGAGGTGCTGTCTTGGCTGACCTTCTCAACCTCATCCACCTTAATACTGTAGCATCCACGTTCCTTCCAGTCTCCATGCACACCTATTCTCATTTGGACGTCTTGTTCTACACTGCCCAGCTTGCTTGCCCATAGTCTCAAGTGGTCCTTTTTCTCTGACATATACTTGAGCAACCATTTCCCATGTACTATCTGTTTGCTGACTTATATGCCAACTATGTGTAAACCCAACTGGCAGCTTTCTAATGCTAACTGGAGGCTTAACTCCTACCTGGGGATCTTCGCCGAACAACATTTCCTCAGTTGTGATAACCGGGTAGAATACCTTACAAGTGTTATCCTTACCGCCACAGAATGTTCCATTCCTCTCACTTTGTCTTTACTGTGCTGTGTCCCAGTGCCTTGCTGGACTGAGGTGTGCTGTGATGCAGTTTGCACATGGAAACATGCTCTCTGCATTTTTAATTATCATCGTATGATGGCTAACTGTATCCACTATAAACAGTTGTGTATGCAGTGTTGTCACACTCATCGTGATAGCAAAAAAACTAGCTTGATCTTGTTTTCTCGTCCTTTTAACTGTTCCACTTCCTCTTCCGTTATGTGGACCAGCTCCCAGCAGCTCTCTGAGACCAAGGTCCGTTCTCCAATTTCTGGCATGACCCCATTTCTATCCCCAACACCTTAGGATGCTATTTTGCAGAGATTTTGAGATCTAACCAGTATCACCCCACCTTCCTCCCTTGAAAATGAGTGGAGGAGGCTTGGTGATACCCTTCTACTCTCAGAATTGCGCCTTTACTATGAGGGAGTTAGATCATGCTCTCACTTCATCCTGATCTTCCACCACAGGGCCGGACAATGGTCACGTTCAGATGTTGCAGCATCTTTCTCTTGACAATCGCATCTGGGCAGATGGCTTGTTTCCCAGATGCTGGTGTGAAGCCACTGTCATACCCATAGCAAAGTGCAGTAAGGCCAAACACCTCCTTTCTAGCTACTGCCCCATTTCTCTCACCAGATGCTAGGTGATGGAAACGTATGACTCGTGCTTGGCTGGTGTGGTGGCTCAAGTCGTGCAATTTACTAGCCACCACATAATGTGGATTTCGAGCCCTCAAGAATTTTTAAAAGGCAGAGTTTCAGGGCCTGTGTGGGTTCTGCCTTGTCGGACACCTTTATCCAGGAAAACGGGGTGCCTCAGGGCTCGGTCCTGAGTGCCGTCCTCTTTGCTACTGGCATTAAACCTGTTATGGGCTCTCTCCCACCAGGCATCTCTAACTCTCTTTCTGTCAATGATTTTGTGATCTACTGCAGCTCTCCGCGGGCTTGTCTTCTTGAGTGGTGTCTTCAGCAATGTCTCGATCGTCTTATCTCATGGAGCATTGACAATGGCTCTCGCTTTTTCACTGACAAAAACATTTGTGTGAATTTCTCTCGTCGTAATGGGTTTCTTCCACTGTCTTTACATCTTGGCCTGTTGCTTTTCCAGTTGTTGAAACTATGAGATTCCTGGGCCTCATGTTTGATAGGAAACTTTCTTGGTCCTCCCAAGTGTCTTATCTGGCCACATGCTGTATCCTGTCCCTCACTGTCCTACATGTACTAAGCAGTACTCCCTGGGGAGCTGATCGGACCACCCTCTTCCATTTGTACCTATCCCCTGTCTGTTCGAAACTAGACTACGGGTGTTTTGTTTATGCCTCTGCATGTCTGATTATTTTATGCTGTCCAAATACTATCCAGTATCGTGCAATCTGTTTGGCCACTCACACATTTTACATTATCCCGGTTGAAAGTCCCTAGGCAGAAGCTGCCAAACAACTGCTGTCATACCAACATGATGTTCCACTACAGCAGATACACATGCAATTTGTCTGCCATACCCAGCCACCCATCCTGTGCCACCTTCTTTGATGACTCCTTTGACTGCCAGTATGGGACACATCCCTCTTCTCTGTTATCTCCTGGTGTTAACTTTCGATTATTGTTCCAGCAGCTTAACGTCATGCTACTTGCCACTTTCCCGATGGTTTTGAACCCTTCACCACCTTGGCTTTGTGTGGCGGCCTTTGTTCACTTTGGACTTAATTTGCTTACTAAGGAAACTACTCCAGATTCGATCTATCGCTGTAAGTTTCTTGATCTTCGCACGGAACTTAGCAGTAGTACCTTTGGGTACACTGATGGCTTTTGAACTGACCATGGTGTTGGGTGTGCCTTCATCATTGCCACTGATAGTTTTCAGTATTGGCTTCTGGAACACTGTTCAGTACTTAACCAGCAGAGCTCTTTGCCCTGTATCAGGCCACGCAGTACGTCCAGCTGTAATCTTACCCTTCCACACATTACTATTATTCCTATTAGTCTGTTCATTATTTTCAAAAGCTTCAAGAGGTGTAAGATATACAAAAGAAAAATGTTGTTGGCTTTAATTCTTGTTGTGTCTAGGGTACATTCTTGAGGTTTAATTTTGTACTGTTGTGGGTTCTTGAAGATGAAATAACTGATGAAGATTTGCCTATTGCTATGCATATCTTTTATTTTATCCCATTCTTCTAAATCACACCGGCATTACAATTTCCACTAATATCACACCACAAATTACATTGTTGTTGACAAACTTAGAAAAACGTCTACTTCCATCTGAGGCATGCCCACTAGTCCATACACTCTGCGGTACTCACATTATTCCAAAGAGTCTATAAAGCAAAAGAGTTTACAAACTTTCATGATACAAGAAGAATCATCACCAAGATATAACATTATTTTATAAACCAATCCAGAAATAATTTTAATAATTTGAATTAGATTGTGCAACTAATAATATGAATTTTAAACATATCAGAAATTTTGTAATTTCAAACATTTCTAAAACAGGAGTAATTTTAACTGCATGTACAGAGTACTAACAAATTGATTTCTTTTTACATGTTGTAACCTGAAACATAACACCTTATATACAAAATCATATGAAGTTCATTCAGTTAGACAGCTGATATAATGTTCATCTGAACAAAAATCAATAGTACACATGGTATCGGTTATTTCTACAAAAAAAATTTTTTATATTTCTATAAAAAAGTTACTGTTAGAAGAGGGTGACCCATTGTAATATCCCCCTCACAAAATTTAGAAATAGGGTGTTTACAATATTTTGTGACAGACAACAAGGTTTGCCAAACGATGTACATAATGATGCCCAGGATGGCAGATATAAGTATAGAAGTATCTGATACATAACATATTACAGAGAACATAAGAAAAATATCTACTATATAAATCATAATTTATACAAATATCAGGATATGAAATTCTACACTTTTTTTGCAGGGTTTTATCAACTTTACTGGTATCATAGCATTACTTTAGTTACTCATGTTGTCAGGTAGAGATTGAACACACCGAATGGATTCCACAGCACAACTAACATCATTTATTACAGAAGGAGCACAAAATATATTACTGTCAAAATTACATTTCCTACTTAGGTCTTCTTTCACATCATTCCCCCAATTTGGATACAAATTTTGACTAACCACAGCTAACTTATTCCAGAATGCACATTTATCTATGTTATCATGAGTTTGGTCCCAAAAAAATTTCAAAAAGTTTTCAACTTTATTCTCTAGGCTTACAGATAACTCACCTTTACTGTTTGGATCATTACTCTGCATGACATTAATGAAAAACTGCTTTGACTGGACTGGTATTCCATGACTCTCATTTACATCATTATCACAAACATCTCTTACATTACCTGTATTCGCAAGTAATTCGGAAACTTAATTATTCTTAAACTCCACAGAACTGGATCATCATCATCATCATCATCTTCTTCCAAAATTACTTCATTAACAACATCATTAACAACACAGGTTTCATCTCCATCAAAGTCCCTCACCTCACCTACATTCATTTGCAATGAACTACCAGTCTCAGACTTATCAACCTCAGTCATTTCACAGCTCTCATTCACATCTATATCAAAGATACCACCTAATTCAGATCTGATACAGTTATCACCTGTTTCACGTACATCAATAACACTGTTTTCTACCAAGAGAAGAAATCATTAGTACACACATCATCAAAATTTTCATTACTCTCATATTCTGGTTTATAATTAGTACCTACATCATTATAATTAAACATAGTATTCCAAAACTTTTGATCAAAATATAAACGAGATCTCTGATGTTCCTTCTGTTCAATTGCAGATACCTGTGTCACATTATTAATACTGTTATTATTGTAAGTGTAAATTGGGTGTCCTGTACTTGTCGTATTTCCTCACCCCAAAACTGTGGATCTCCATTGAGGCGCAGTATCGTTTCCTGAATAGTTGGCCTCTATAATTGTTTTTCATATTATATTGCCCATAGTTATCCCCGTTGTTCCTATTCTGCTGATGTTCAGAATTTCTGTCTCTATTACCATTTTGACTGTGATTGAAGTTACCACTATCTCTATTTCTGTAGTTGTTACCATCGTGATCTCTATCATTTCGGTTATTAAGGTAAATGGTTCTTTCTACTGCCCTATCCAGCCTGTCTACATATCATAAAAATAGTTCTAGACAATCGTCAGGTCCATGTACTAAACCCCACAACCACCTTCCTGGTAATCTCCTTTTATAGTGCTTCAATTAATGTCATTTCGTCAAATGGCCTGTCAAGGTGTGCTAATTTTTAAAAGTTGATCCTTACAAAATTCTTTCAGTGTACTGCCCCTATTCCTATAATTCGGACCATTCAGAAATTCATTTTTAATTCTCCATTGTTAAGCTTTCGACCAAAATTTACTTAAAAACCTTTTTTTTTGAAACTTTAGTATGTTTCCCACTGACTTAAATTTAGATTTACCCATGACAGAGCTTCACCTTCAAGACACCTTTTAACAAATTTAATCTTTTGGTCATCACTCATGCCCAACACAAAACTATCTCTCCAGTTGTGTAGAAACTCCACTGGATGTAAATTGTCTGATGGAAAACTTTTGATAGGAATGTTGGACCGTGCAATACCATTATTTGAATACAGACTGTTGTGAATACAATTTTCCTGAACTACTGAAATTTTTGGTCTAAAACATTATTTAGTATACTGTTTTCAAGATTTAAAATTTTTTGATCTAAACTGCTAAAGTTCTGTTACATTTTTTCTGCTACGGCTTTCTGTTCAACTCTGATGTCATCAGCATTCTTCATTTGTTGTGCAGACTGGGCCACGAACTCAATTTCCAAAACAATAAATTTATTTTCTAATACATCGACTTTTTCATTTACACTTTTTAATCCCTCTTTTAGTTCTGAAACCTGATTACTAAGTTGGTCTATGTGGTATTGTACCCTGTCTATTTTGTCATTGTTCGCAGCTTGTGGTCTCGCGGTCATGTTCTCGCTTGCTGAGCACGGGGTCCTGGGTTCAATTCCCGGCGGGGCCAGGGATTTTCACCTGCCTCGAGATGACTGGGTGTTTGTGTTGTCTTCATCATTTCATCATCATTCATGAAAGTGGCGAGATTGGGCTGAGCAAAGGTTGGGAATTTGAATGGACGCTGATAACCATGCAGTTGAGTGCCCCACAAACCAAACATCGTCGTCATCATCATCTATTTTGTCATTGTTTTGTTTTCAGTTCATTTAATTGTCCTTGTAGTGAAGTAAATTTTTCCGTTAACTGATCACTAACCGTACTAAATTTGCGTTTGTTGTCTATCTTCATTTTCTCTAATTTTACTAAAATCAACTGCGAAATATTGGTTTTCACTGTTTGCTGACTACACTTTCACTTGGTTCAAACATGTCTATCCTGTGTGCTACAGCTTTCACTTCATCACCACTATCCTCATCTCTTCATTTTCCTAACAATTACCCAAGTCTCAAAAAATTGATTTCACAAATGATATTTTCTCATGTCCTTCATCATAGTTGTAAAGTCCTCTTTCGACTGATCCGGTCCATCATTATTGATATTATCTCACTGTTGATACAACTGTTGGGCAGTTCTCAGAACTTCTTTCGTTGAGTGATTGAAGTTCATAACTGCAAATACATAAATCCAAAATCCATTCTCCTTCTGCAACGGACAAAACTTTGTTATCAGTCAACAGATCGTGGCTGATGCTCACACTTATAATCTTACACTCCCACACATAATTATTATTTCTATTAGTCTGTTCATTATTTTCAAAAGCTTTGAGAGGTGTAAGATACACAAAAGAAAAACTTTTCACTTATCTTCATTATTCATTATTCACTGTTGTTGTTGGCTCTAATTCTTGTTGTGTCTATGGTTACATTCTTCAGGCTGTAATTTTATAACGCTGTGGGTCCTTGAAGACGAAATAACTCGTGAAGATTTGCCTGGTGCTATGAATATCTTTTATTTTATCCCATTCTTCTAAATCACGATGACTTTACAATTTTCACTTCTACTGCACAACAAATTACATTGTTGTTGACAAACTTAAAAAAAGTCTACTTCAATCTGAGGCATGCCCAATACTCTGTACATTCTGCGGCACTCACATTATTCCAAAGAGTTTACAAACTTTCATGATACAAGAAGAATAATCACCAAGGTGTAACATAAATTTAATAATTTGTGTTTAGATTGTGAAACTAATAATATGAATTTAAGCATACCAGAAATTTCATAATTTCAAATATTTCTAAAAGAAGAGTAATTTTAACTGCACATACAGAGTACTAACAAATAGATTTCTTTTTACATATTTTAGCCTGAAACATAACACATCATATACAAAATCAAATGAACTTCATTCAGTTAGACAGCTGATATAATTTTCACCTATACAAGAATTGATAGTATTCATGGTATTGGTTATTTCTATAAAAAAAAAGTTAATGTTAGAGGAGGGTGACCAATTATACAATGAGACAAGCTTTTGAATCGTGTCATTTGCTCTGACTCTCTGTGTCCTTCGAAGTCTCTATGTGCTGTACACCACTCATCCCTTAGTGCAATGGGTCCAGGAAAACTGTCACTTGCTCACTCTTGATGGAGCCACTGTGATGTTTATATGAGTTCCTGGTCATGTTAGTCTGGCAGGAAACAAGGCTGTTGGTGCTGCTGCCAAGGCTGCAGTCCTCATACCTCAGCCCACTAGATCTTATATTCCCTCTGATGATCTCTGTGTTGCCATCTGTCAGGAGGTGGTGTCACTTAGACATTGCCACTGGTCCTCCCTTCATGGGAATATAAGCTCCAGGTTATTAAACCTCTCCCAGTGACTTGGCTGACCAGCTCTTCGCCCTCTCGCTGCAAGGAGATCATTTTTGGTAGGTTGCATATTGGGCAATGTCGTTTTGTTAAGTTATAATCCCCCAATGCCTTGTCCTCATTGCCATCAACCTTTGTCGGTTTGCCATTTCCTGGCTAAATGCCCATTGTTAACCACTTGTGCTCTGATGTATGTTTGTCATCTTGAGTTATCGGCCATTTTAGCAAACAACACACTGGCTGTCATCTGAGTTTTACTTTTTATCCATTGTAGCAATATGGTTAAGGACATTTAATTTTTAGTTCCGAACCTCCTTTGTCTCTACAGTGTATTTTGTGGAGCTTTCTCCAAGAGGAAGACCTAGTTATTAGTTCTCTTCTCGCATTGATTGGGCTTAATGGGTAACCATTTTTAACTTCTTTTCCATATTAGTGTTCTATGTTTCTGACATGGGTGCATATGGCCTTTGGCCTTTGTTGTTTTTACACTCTAAAACAGACACTTTATTGAGTGATAAATTCTATTTTGCTGTTCGGGTAAATATGCAGCTGTGCACAGGTTGTATTAAAGAGGCTCAAAACAGATTTTAGCATGACTTTCTAAACACCATCATGAATTGCTAAAAAACCATACAAGAACTATAAAATAACTCTTTCTTTTGAATGATAAATGTTATTCAAAACATGTTAAACTTTCACATTTACAACCATGAAAAACATTCCTCTTGGCATTTGTTTGTACTGCTATAAGTCATAGATAAACTGATTGTTTATAAGAAAATAGTTCTCCATTGCTGTATGATGATCCATGAAACAATATTTCACTAATAAGTAATATTTTTCTATCAGAATTCTATGCAAAGTTGACTTTTTTGAATATCTTATGGTGTTAGTATTTAAGGCAAAATCTACATATTGTCTTTTGTATGTACAAAACTTGTCACTGAATACTATACTACACCCCTTCAATTTACTAAACAAAATCAATATTTATCATCATACTGTTTTCCATGTGTCTAACTGATTATATCTCTCTGAGTGAACAACAGTAGAAATGTGGATGATGCCACTTGTTCAAGGTCAGCATCATATTTTTGTCAAAGAGCTGGAAATAATGCTTTTCCATCTACCTTTGTTCAGTAGACTTCAGTCAGGATTCCATATACACATCTGACATATTGTTTTGAAGCTTTCCTCCATAGCTTACCTTCATGTAGAATTGATACTAGCTTTCTTAAGGACACTATAAGAGATTAGCTATTTGTACACTCCTGGAAATTGAAATAAGAACACCGTGAATTCATTTTCCCAGGAAGGGGAAACTTTATTGACACATTCCTGGGGTCAGATACATCACATGATCACACTGACAGAACCACAGGCACATAGACACAGGCAACAGAGCATGCACAATGTCGGCACTAGTACAGTGTATATCCACCTTTCGCAGCAATGCAGGCTGCTATTCTCCCATGGAGACGATCGTAGAGATGCTGGATGTAGTCCTGTGGAACGGCTTGCCATGCCATTTCCACCTGGCACCTCAGTTGGACCAGCGTTCGTGCTGGACGTGCAGACCGCGTGAGACGACGCTTCATCCAGTCCCAAACATGCTCAATGGGGGACAGATCCGGAGATCTTGCTGGCCAGGGTAGTTGACTTACACCTTCTAGAGCGCGTTGGGTGGCACGGGATACATGCGGACGTGCATTGTCCTGTTGGAACAGCAAGTTCCCTTGCCGGTCTAGGAATGGTAGAACGATGGGTTCGATGACGGTTTGGATGTACCGTGCACTATTCAGTGTCCCCTCGACGCTCACCAGTGGTGTACGGCCAGTGTAGGAGATCGCTCCCCACACCATGATGCTGGGTGTTGGCCCTGTGTGCCTCGGTCGTATGCAGTCCTGATTGTGGCGCTCACCTGCACGGCGCCAAACGCGCATACGACCATCATTGGCACCAAGGCAGAAGCGACTCTCATCGCTGAAGACGACACGTCTCCATTCGTCCCTCCATTCATGCCTGTCGCGACACCACTGGAGGCGGGCTGCACGATGTTGGGGCGTGAGCGGAAGACGGCCTAACGGTGTGCGGGACCGTAGCCCAGCTTCATGGAGACGGTTGCGAATGGTCCTCGCCGATACCCCAGGAGCAACAGTGTCCCTAATTTGCTGGGAAGTGGCGGTGCGGTCCCCTACGGCACTGCGTAGGATCCTACGGTCTTGGCGTGCATCCGTGTGTCGCTGCGGTCCGGTCCCAGGTCGACGGGCACGTGCACCTTCCGCTGACCACTGGCGACAACATCGATGTACTGTGGAGACCTCACGCCCCACGTGTTGAGCAATTTGGCGGTACGTCCACCCGGCCTCCCGCATGCCCACTATACGCCCTCGCTCAAAGTCCTCAACTGCACATACGGTTCACATCCACGCTGTCGCGGCATGCTACCAGTGTTAAAGACTGCGATGGAGCTCCGTATGGCACGGCAAACTGGCTGACACTGACGGCGGCGGTGCACAAATGCTGCGCAGCTAGCGCCATTCGACGGCCAACACCGCGGTTCCTGGTGTGTCCGCTGTGCCGTGCGTGTGATCATTGCTTGTACAGCCCTCTCGCAGTGTCCGGAGCTAGTACGGTGGGTCTGACACACCGGTGTCAATGTGTTCTTTTTTCCATTTCCAGGAGTGTAGTTTACAGCACATGAGAAGCATCTCTGCTACTTGACACTGTTATTCTCAATGGTAGCAACTTAACACACACTCAAAGAAAATGTCTTTCAGTATCAACAACAACATGGATATACATTACTTTAATAATATCATGTATTGAAAAGTCTCTCCCATATGGTCTCCTCCCCTCTTCCTATCCCATCTGCATCCCACTGTAGATGGTGCACTGTGGTGATGAACAATCCCTTGCCCATTATGCTTAAGGTGTTACTAAGGCCTTCACAAACAGGCATAGAATTCATACCTAGTATACAAACAGATTTCCTGTGCCATGTCCATATATGCCCCCAATTGTCTGATCACCCTTATGAACCAGCTGCAAAGAAGCACTCCTCTTGTTAAACAATACCACCCTGCCTTAGATTAACTTAACAATACCCTCTGCTAGGGCTTTGACTACTTATAATGCCAAGAAAAATGGAACATTCTACTCGAGTGGAAAACTCTGGTGCAAGACTTATCCTATACACCCACCAAACATATACTGTTCCAGTCCCATCAGTGGCATATACTCTCCTCTCAGAGGCAGGGCCAACCATGAAAGCAGTAATATTGTATACCAGCTCTGCAGTAACTTCTGTGGTCTTTTATGTGGGCATGATCACCAAACAGTTGTCCACATGAATGAATGGTCTTTGCCAAACTGTGGCCAAGAACAGAGTTGACTACCCGATGCCAAAACACACTGGTAAGCACAACATATTTAGCTCCAATGACCACTTCACAAACCATGACATCTAGACCCTCCCCTCCCCTCCCCAATCTTTCCAGCAATATCCCTTTATCTGAATTATGTACATGGAAGTTATGCTTACAACACATGCTTCTACATTGCAAGACCTCAGTCTCCACTATGCACGACACCCACCTCCAACTTTGTTCCAGCCCCCCCCCCCCCTGCCATGGTCTAAACTCACCCCTCCTCTCTGCAGATGACCACTTCCTCTGTTCCAAGTACCCCATTCAGTCCAATCCTTTACACTGTAGTGCATATTCCCCCTCCATTAGTTACAACACATGTTCTGAGACATCAAGGGATCACCAATTTAGTATTGGAGGGAAGGGTAGAGGGTAAAAATCGTAGGGGGAGACCAAGAGATGACTACACTAAGCAGATTCAGATGGATGTAG
Organism: Schistocerca nitens; assembly: GCF_023898315.1. NCBI lineage: Eukaryota > Metazoa > Arthropoda > Insecta > Orthoptera > Acrididae > Schistocerca > Schistocerca nitens. The sequence continues at coordinate 387,795,430 of NC_064617.1, read as the reverse complement.
GGTGCAGTAGGTGCTGGGAGATGAAGAAGCTCGTACAGGATAGAGTAGCACGGAGAGCTGCATCAAACCAGTCTCTGGACTGAAGACCACAAGAACAACAACAACAACAACATTGAAAATGACTGATGGCTTATGTTTGATATCTGGCCAGCAGATGACACTGGAAAATGTTCTGTAGTGGGTAATTCATGATTGTTGGAACTGTCAGTGTAAACAGGAGTTAGTCAACTGTAACGTACAGCACATGTGATTTACCATAAATTTGATCAGGAGTTTAACAAATTTGTTAATGTCTTTTCAGTATGGTGGAATGAATCATGTGGATTAATGTTTTGCAAAAAAATAAATTCTCTGATCATGTTTGATATGGATTTATTGACTCATGCAAATTTTTTTTAAAAAAGGGCATGGGCATGAGCTTTCTTACTAATTAGATAATTAGGCCTTCTGGGAAATGCTATGGGATCCACTTATTTTTTATTCTGAAATGTTATTATTTTTGTTTTGTTTCAATATTTACTGTATATTTTTCCTGTTTGAAAAGGTCGGTAGACTTTTCACCTATTTCAGAGAGAGATTTTAAGTTTAAACTATATTAATTTTCCTCCTTTATTGTAACTTTTTTAATTTCTGCCAATAAGTAGTTGTTCCAAAGACACACAACACAATGCTTATTTTTTCAGTCATTGTCTTTATTTAAGTACTTGAAATGATGTATTAAACAACTTTCAGAACAATCATCAGTCATTAATTAATTAATTCATCATTTTCCATAGATCCCATCAAGGAGAACTTTCAGGAATGTGGAACAAACTGAGTTATACCTTAATATGAAACAAAAACACAGAAACTTAATCTGTCTAGTGTATTAGCAGTAAACTATCGCTATACTGTTTAAAGCTTTGCACACTTATGCCAACTACATTTAACTGAGTAAATTAGTAAGAAAGCTGTTACTTTGAAAAGAACAGTGCACAAGACAGTGTTTCACTGTGAAAGAAACTGAGTTTACTTTGCATCTCTACTTGAATAAAAGGCAAGGAACTTTTTGACATCTTTATTCTAAGAGGACTGATATTCAACATCTTCCTTGCAGCATGCAGTGGCTGGGAGCTGAGTGTCATAATTGTTGACAAAACGCTTATCAGCACCTGCAGTGCACCACCTCAAACAATATTAACACAAATACACATATTAACACAAATTCACATCAGAAAAGTGGCACTAAGTAGAATTACAACTTTTATTATTGTCACTATCTGAGCTAATGTTAAAATGTAATTTTCTCCTTTAAGTTCACCCAGACTTACGAAGTTAGTTATTTGCATGTTCCACGGATCACAATTGTGACTCTCTGTGTAATAGGAAATGAGATAGGTCTACAATTACAGTACACACAGTGAAAATATGGTGATACACTCAAAACCCACACACACACCATATTATTATATATTCAGAAATTATTCTCAAAATAGGAGCTGTCAAGCAAATATGTTTTCAGTTCGTGCTTGAAACTAAATTTGTTATCTATTAAGTTCTTCTTGTCACTGGGTAGTTGGTGAAAAACTTTTGTAAATGAATACCTCACTTCATTCTGTGCCACGCTAAGGCTGAGTGATGGATAAAGTGAGTCATTTGTCCTCTAATATTATGTTTGTGAATGTTACTATTGTCTCCAAACTCTGATAGATGGTGTGTTGAGAACTGTTTACAAGAGGCACTGCAGTGGACAACACATATTATCTTTACTACACAGTTCTGTGCAACAAAGACACACTTTCTCAGTGAATAGTTATCACAGAATATGGTGCCATAAGTCATTAGTGAATGGAAATAGGAAAAGTAAGTCATCTTTTGACATTTTCTTCTCCAAAATCTGATATTACTCATAATGCAAAAGTAGAAGAGCTCAGACATTGAAGGTTGTAACATGTGGCTTCTTGCTCTGGTTATTATCAATAGAAACACTTAAGAATTTAGAATATTCTGTTTCATTTATTGTTTTGCCGCTATGCTGTATTTCTTATGGTGTAGTCAATCCTAATGCAATACTGAATTGCATGTAGCTTATTTTATCTAAATTTAGTGACACTCTGTTTGTGGAACACCAGTTATTAATCTTCAAGAAAATATTATTTCCTTTCTTGAATACTCAAATTCCTCCATCATTAACAAAGAGAATTATTGTTGCTTGTTAGATATATGATGGCAGATCATTACATACAACAAGAATAATAGGGTACCCAATATCTAGCCATGTGGTATTCCCATAGTGATTATTCCTATTTCAGTGTCTACACTCGCTGTGTTTCTTAATGCAACACTTAGCATCTTCACATTTGGACAGGATGAAAACCACCTGTAAAACATTCTTGATTTACTTGCCATGTCAAAGGTACTGCAAGTTAACTGAAAATGTTTTACGCACAGGTAAAGCTATGAGAAACTTCAATTTCATAGGGTGAAAACCAGTTACCAGCAAGATCTGTGCTACCATAATTTTTGAGATTCTCTTAGTGATCTGATTTGTGAGTTGAGAAATAGAATGTACTGTGAAAGGACACTTTTGAAACAGAGACTAAGTATCTTATTTAGAAAGAGGTGGATTAAGATTTTTGTACCCACCATCTTCTCCAGTATCTTCGAGAAGAAGGTCAGTGGTAAGACTGGTCTGTAATTATGAGGGTCATTGCAGCAAATGCCTTGGCAACTATTTTTGTCTTGAAATAGTAACAAGTTAAAAAATTCTGAAATATGCAAATGCATGGTTAGTTCATATGTAAACATTATGTGTAGGGAGATGGCCAAACACACACACACCACCATAAAGATATAGCATGAAAAAAATTAAAAAAAAATTGGTGTTGCAAACATGTTTTACTGTCATTTGCAACAGTACACAATACATCACTAACTATGCACATTCCATGGCATCAGGAGTCTCCCCAGGAATGCGCGACAATGCTATGAGGAGCTTGTGGAAGTGATAGGAAATGCTGCTCTACTGTACCAAACGTTTGCTCAGTGGGTTGTGTGGAACATGCTTTTGAACACATGAAGACATTGTCACAGCATTGATGTGTGAGATACAATGGTTTGCTCATGGCGAGGCCACAGGTATTTGGCATCTTCCATAGCATTGGCAATGTGTGGTGGATTCATTGAGAGCATATTTCAAGGGACTCTGATATGTCACAGGTCCATGGCCCTGATCTGTACTATTGTGTACTGTTGAAATTGACAGTAAAATATGTTTGAAATGACAAAATTTGTTTCAGCTTTTTTCTCATGGTATATCTTTATGGCAGTGCGTGTGTTCATCCATCTCCCTATGTGTAATGTTTATGTATAAACTAACCTTCCATTTGTGTATTTCAGAACTTTTTATTTGTTTACCATTTTTGGGACAAAAAAATTGTTGCCAGGACTCTTGCAATAACCCTCATATTCATATCTGGCTTCCACTTTTCTTGTAAATTGATCTGACAGTACCATGTTTTGTTATATTAGAAGGAATTTGTTTTTGAAGAGTACTATAAAATTACGAGACAGTTTCTAGCCAGTACTTTCCTTCAGGAGAGATGTCAGTACTGCCAATATGTGCTTATGAAAGTACATTTAGTATCCTACCTTTTGGAACTAATAGTTAGTTCCGGGCAAGGGTGGATCCTCTCCTCATCATCAGGGTATCTGAGTGACCTGCCTTTCCTTTTTAACCTTCTCCATTCTTCCCCTCTGTCCTCCCAGACAAAAGAGCTATTATTTCTGAAAGATAGTATATTACATGTATTTTTATATGTAACTGTTAATAATACTAACATTTCTGCCCTTAAAGTGAATGTATTTCAGGCTGTGCGGCAATTACTTTTTTTTTTTTCCTATTCACTTTCCTTAAGGCAGCATAATATTTCTTGTAATATGAAATCAGTTCTACTTCTTTGTTTGTCTTAACCAGTTCATAGAATTTCCTGTTCGTTGCACATGGTATTTGGATCTTTTTAGTAATCCAAGCCTTTTTTGATGTCTTATTAGTGCCATACTTTATTGTTATCTTGGGAGAGCTGCTGTTAAAGATTGACAGAAATCCATCTACAAATACGTAAAATTTGTAAGTGATACTTTTCACATTATACACAGCTTCCTGCAAGGCTGCCTTGAAACTTACTGTTGTATGCACATTACTTGCTGTAACTGTTTCCCAAAATGCCACTTCAGTATAATCAGGTAAGTTACTTAGTAAAGCTGTTTGTGCATCATGGTTTGAGGGGCCATTCACTACTAGATAAACATTGCTTTCGAGTGTAATTCTGGTGAAAAAGTTAACAACAGGACCTCGTTAGTCCTGAAGTTAGATTTTATGAATGAGAAGCTTATATTGATGGTCAATGCCTTGTTCTGGGATGAAATAAGGTTAAAATACTTCGTCATCATCATCATCATCATCATCATCACCATCACCATCACCATCACCATCTTGGACAGTTTCCAGCCTCTGGCCGGGTCTGTATGGAACATAGGCCTCTCCAATGTCTTGTGTCTTGCCACCATCTCTCCATCTTCACCTCGGTCCAGTCTTCTCCTTTCTTCTGAATGCATTCCTCTACTCCTTTCAGCCATCTGTCTCTTGGTCTTCCTCTTGATCTCGTTCCTTCCAGTATCATCTCATGTAACCTCCTGGGTAGCCCCTTCTCCTCCATTCTCTTCACATGTCCATACCATCTTAGCCTTGATTTCTCTCTCTCCTCCTGTAATGGTTCCACCTTCATTAACTCTCTGATCCTCTCATTTCTTAACCTGTCTATCTTTGTCACTCCAATAGTGTTTCTCAAGAATTTCATCTCACTAGCTTGTGCTTTGCTTTCTTTCTTTCATAACCTAGGTTACTGATGCAAATGTCAGGATCGCAAAAGAGTATAACTGGTATATAACCTTTTTACTGATTTGGGGTACATCCTTGCTCCATATAATGCTTCTGACACTCTTCCGAAATGCTTCTACTTTTCCCCCTTACTCGTTTATTTCTTTGCCGTTTTTTCCATCTTCCTGTATAAGGCTTCCTAGGTACTTGAAACTCTCCACTCTCCTCAATCATTCCCCACCAATTGTTATTCCGGTTGTTACTCTCTCCTTCTTTCTTGTTGTGATAATCATCTCACTCTTACTTATACTAAATTTCATACCATATTCTTGTACTGTTTGTTCCCATACATCCAACTGCTCTTATACTTCCTCCTCCTTATTCCCCCAAATCATCAGATCATCTGCAAACAGCATAGCTTTAATCTTCCTTTCACCAATTACTTGTGCTACTGTACTCATTATATCATCCATCACTACAGTGAAGAGTAATAGTGAAAGTGCACTTCCCTGCCTCAAGCCATCCTTCTGTTCAATCCAAGCTGATCTCTCTCCTCCCACTTTCACACAGCTCGCACTTCCATGGTACATTACCCGTATCCTCCAAATAATCTGTTTTGCTACTCCTCTGTTCTCCAGGGCTTTCCACAGTTTGCTTCTATGTACACTATCATACATTTTTTCAGTGTCCAGAAAGGTGATTAGTAGATCTATTCCGTATCCATAGTGCTGTTCCTGCAGTTGTCTTACAGCAAAAATTAGATCCACCATGGACCTTCCTGTTCTGAAGCCATGTTGCTCTTCTCTCATTCTTCCTTCTAATTTTGCCTGAATTCATACTTCCAAAATTTCCTCAAAAATCTTTGCACAATGACTCATCATTGTAATACCCTGATAGTTGTTGCACTCTTTTCTATTTCCCTTCTAAAAGATCGGGACAATTATTCCCTTCTTCCAGTCCTCTGAGATTATCTGCTGTCTCCACACAATTTTCATTACTTGATATAGCCATTGTATCACCACCTCTCCTGCTGCTCTCACCATCTCTACACTTAGCTTGTCCAGACCTGGTGACTTCCCTCCCTTCATCTTGCCCAATGCCTCTTCCACTTCTCCCCATGTAAGATCTTTTTCTATTTGCTGTTTGTCCTCGTCCAGGTCTCCATTTGGGTTCAGGAGTTCTTCAAAATACTCCTTCCACATATTCGTATGTTCCTCCTTATACTCTACATCTTGTCCACTTTTGTTCATCATTCAAGCATAATCTGTTCTACTGTTCTTCCTCTTACTTTAATCATCCCATGTAACACCTTTTTTGAACGTTCACCATCCTCCTCCATCATTCTGGTCCACTGTTCCATCCACTTTCTTCTTTCCTCCACCACCACTCTTTTTGCTTCTTTCTTCCTTGCCTAATACTCTTCTCTTGTCTCTATTGTTCTCTTCTGGAACCATTCCCTAAAGGCTCTATTCTTCTTCTGTACTATATCCTTTGTTTTATCATTCCACCAGAGTGTTTCTTTCCATCTCTATTTGTTGCTTGTCCTCCGACATATTGCTTCTGCCGCACTTACTAATGTTTCCTTGAATCTACCCCATTCCTCTTCTACCATTCTTGGTTCATCCTTTGGGATGCTTTCCTTTACTACTTGTAGGTACTGTAGCCTGCTTTCTTCCTCCTTCAACTTCCATACCCTCATACATCTCTCCTGGTTTTCTGTCCCTTTATTATCCTTAGTCCCTCTCAGGTTCATTACCAGAAAACGGTGGTCACTATCCAAGGCCTCTGATGGTATTACCTTAATGTCAATGATGTTCCTCTTCATCTCACTATCATACAGGAAGTAGTCAACTATCGACATTCTCTTCAAGTCTTGACTGTACCAGGTAATCTTGTGGCTCTCTCTTTTCCTGAAGCAAGAGTTTCCAACCAGAAAGCCATTCCTTTGACAGAACTCCAAATACTTAATTTTAAAAATCAGTAATAAACATCCAAAAATTATGAAATCAATGCCACTGGAATGTGAAAGTACAGGTCATTGCTGATTGTAGTCCCAGTGCTACATAGAAAAAAATATATTGATGTATTGTTGTGATTAAATACACAATCATATATTTGCAGAGTTAGAAAATAAAATTTGGATATGGCATAAGGACTGAGTAGATAATTATCATTTCCAAATCATTTATTTTATTTGAATCTTTCAGAAAATTAATATTAAAATCTCCGTAGACTATCATTTGCTTTTATTTCTGCTATGTGGCATAATAATGACTCATTTTTTTCAAGTTTCCTTGTGGGATACAGATATATAAATAGGAGGCAAGAATTACAACAAATGAAATAAATGATTCTGAAAGCAAAATTAAAGAATGGAAGGTCCAGGTCGGAAAATCAATGATATTATGAAATGGGTATATTGCTACTCACCATAAAGATGACACTTTCAGTTGCAAACAGCCATAACAAAAGAACTGTTACACATTAAGCTTTTGGCAAAAGAAAATTAATTCGTTCAGCATGAAACCTACATTTTTTCCACAGTGGCTGGAGATAGTGGACGTGTACATGTGTGTGAAGTGTTCCTGCTTGTGTTTTCTTTTCTGAAGAAGGCTTTGGCCAAATCTCAATGTGACAACTCTTTTTGCTGTTACAGTCTGCAACTCAATGTGTCATCTTTAAGATGAATAACAATCTACCCCATATGTGACTGTAGGCTTTCCCAGTGTAAACTGTTGATGCAGGTTTCTTGGAGAAGATGGGAAGTATGACACTTCCTGAAACGTCACGAGATGTCAACGCTACCACCTGGCTGGAGACCCGAGAAACCTTCACCAACAATCTGTCCTTTTTAGAATATTGCTGAAGGATAAATTGCATGTTATGTAGCAAGTTCATGGATGCTGGAGGTTTGCCCAGATCGTAAAGCAGGGCAGGTGACAATCTGTGGGTTAGCTGATGGTCAGGTACAATGCTGGTAAAGGCACAGACATATCAGAGCACACCATTCACTGCACACAGTGAAAAAACTAGTTCTACAGTAGTGTGTGTCCTTATTGAACCAGTGGGATGATCAGTTATGATTGCAGTCGGCACAAGAACATTTTAGCTAGAGCACATTTTTTCTGCAGTTATTGTCCATGCCACAGAACAGTGTGTCTTTGGCTTAATGATGAATTCTAATTGTTTGCTGACCTTTCAAATTTCTCAGATATCAACCCTTGGGACACATCTGTGGCTTATTCAAGAGGAAACTCAGAGCGCAGAACACCACCTCATAATCTATGGGAAACGAAAGTCCTGTGTGTGGAGAACAGATATTACTGACCTCCAGACACAAGCAAATTGTGTGTAAAACCCTATCAGCACCTTTTTAATGTGCCAGAGGTGGATACACTTGTTGTTATGTGTTTTGTCGTAGTGCTCTTGTTTAGCAGTGTAACGTGGCATGTCAGAAATTAACTGTGTGTTTATTTACCAAGTACCATTTATTGACTAGTGTTCATTCATTGAGGAACTTTACTTCTGTGAAAGTCGTTGCTGCAAGGTTTTCTGCAGAGTAATTGCATGTATCCAAATTGCTCTTTTAAGAGCAAGTGCTATCCCATCCATTAACTTGGAGTGATCTACACCACTGCTTGATATAAGAGGAAGAGCTGTTTCAGGATAGCTCTGATATATGATGCACATTGTTGTACAGATTTGGAAGGCACTGGTATACAATTAGGGGAACTTCATAAGAAACTAATCAGCTGAAATGTGCATCCTACAGCCTAATTCATGATACAATGTAAGCCTCTTAAAAATATAGGCAGTCACTGCAGGTTAGTTCCTTGTATCTGTTGGTGATGAACAACAATGAAATGTTTGTTCCACTGAAGTGCTTACTAAATATTGCCACATGTAAAACATCCATAATAGCTTCTTAGCATGGAAGAGGTGTTTTTATTCAAACAGAGGCTTTTTGTGGAAGAGTAATTTACATAGGAGACAATGACTAGAGGTGTGAGTTCACCACTGGTAAATAAGGAACAAGTCAAGTAGAAAGAAGACAGAACTGACTTACCCTGTCCATTTTTACTGTGTACCAAAAGCACTGAAGGGTCTCTGAACTAAGAAAACTTTCTGTTTGTGTCATTCTTAGTTTGATTTTTATATGTGATTCTTTAAATTGTGTGTGGAACATTTCTCAAAATGCATTTCTATTTTGTATTCTGTGGCAATAATAAATGTTTTGGTTTTTTTGAAATTTCATAAATTATGAATGCTTTTCTTTCATTGTAGATTGACGTGTGGTGGTATCTATGTTATACAGTTCAGTTGCTGCTCACCCATAATTCCAGTGGAACCTGTGATATTGTTGTAGTGGCAGAGTGAATGAGGAATGTTAGGTTCAATCTTAGGGTGTGAAACGAAGATTGTTCAAACGTGTAAAATGAAACATAAGAAGAATCACATATAGTTTTAATGTTAACTCAGAATGAAACTAGATTTAACAACACAGTAGTCCTTTTAAGTAAATTGTTAATTACGTATAATGTGTTTTTTATGCTGTTATTGATTTCGTGTGCAATAAAAAAATATTGTTCATTACAATAGAATTTTTTTAATTGAAATATATCAGATATTATTGCTAAAATTATTGTTGTCATTTTCCAGGATTATTTGAAAAATTTCATGAATTAATGTGAGACAAATATTTACAGTGTTATTATCAGTAGTGAGTTTTTTTTCCAAAACTAGAACGAGAACAATATTTAATAGTATTTATTTAATAGTATTATTAGCATGTAATGTAAAACTTCCACATTATTAGAAATATGAAGTAGCAGTTTATGGAGTTAACTTTGAGTTTCTGTCAGGTGATGTAAATATTGATGTCTCTTTTCAGCTTTTCACTATTTATTAACTTTACAAATATTTACAATGATTTGACTCAACAAAAATTTTAAAAAATCGAAGAAGTTTATAGCAACTATAATAGAGACAAGAGAGGACTGTCATCCTGGGTATTATGGCTCTTGTTATCCAGAATTTTCAGTTACTATTTTCCTTCCTCTTTCCTCTGAATATGTTATTCTTACTTGAATTGCCTTTTACGTAGATAAAGGAAGTGCACAGCAAGTTCCTAAATCTCAAGATTTAATATCTATTTGTCAACATGTTCTGATTGTTTTTGTTTGAGAAATTAGTGGATAGGGACTTGTATCTTGCATTTAATTAGTCTTTATTGTGAATATTTATGTACTGAAAATAAAACATACGTTGTAATCTGAACTAATTTTTTACAGAGCAATAGTTGCTGATCAGGAAGGAAACTAACAGTAAACTACTTAAACTGAAAGAAATCTTGAACTGAAACTGTTCTTAGAAAGAATAACCTTCAAAATTAAAGGTTGTTTATGGCCAGAAAGGAAAATGTTGTAATGGCTTTGATGGAGGGAAGTGTGACAGGTGAAGAAATCTGATGAACAGATGCAGTGGTCAAGGATCACTGTCTTGCTATCTTGCAAATGTTCTCTCTCTCTCTCTCTCTCTCTCTCTCTCTCTCTCTCCATCTCTCTCCAGCAGGATGTTGGCTGACATAGTTTGCCTTCTTTATCTGTCCACTCTTTCTTTTGTGTTCCTGTTTTTGCTCCAGCCTAGAAGAACCTCATAGTTCCACAAAAATGATATTTAGTGTCTATTTGTATTTTGTACATCTATAACAGTTCTCTGTCCTCTTAGGTCAACATAACAATTTAATTTGTCATTATACATAATGTAATACAAGTAAGTTGTCTGAGACAAAAAGGCTATTAAACTGCTGTAGCTAAACAGAAGTTGAAAAGTGGTGCAAAGATGGGTAGAATGATACTGTTTCCACATTAGCAAAAGCAAATGGTTAGCAGCAGGTCTGAAGCTGCTTCAAGAATTCCTACAAAACACAAAGGGAATTGTTTACACTTTGAAGCCTTGCGCTGTGGTCTTCAATCTGAAGACAGGTTTGTTGCAGCTCTTCACGCAAGTCTATACGATGCAAGCCTCTTCATCTCCAAATTAACTACTGCAACCTTCATCCCTTTGAACCTGCATACTGTATTCATCCCTTAGCTGCTCCATACAATTTAATCACCCTCCTCTCCCTCCCTCACACTTCCTTATAACACCAAATTTCCTTCATGTCTCAGAATGTGACCCACTGACTGATCTGTGCCACAAACTTCTTTTGTCACCAATCTGATTCAGCATGTTTTCATCAGTTACATGCCCTACGTATCTAATCCTCAGCATTCTTCCGTAGCATGACATTTCAAAAGCTTCTATTTTCTTCTTTTCTGACCTGTTTATCTTCTGTGTTTCACTCCCATATAAGGCTACACTCGAGACAAATGCCTTCAGAAAGGACTTCTTACCACTTAAATTCATATTCAGTGTTACCAAATTCCAATTTTTCAGAAGTACTTTCCTAGCTAATAGTTAGTCATATCAATTATTTTGTTGACCAAACAGCAAAACTCACCTGCCACTTTTAGTGTCTCATTACGTAATCTAATTCCTAAGCACTGTCTGACTTTATGTGACTACTTTTCATTACCCTGGTTTTACTTTTGTTGATATTTATCCTGTAACTTATTTTCAAGACACTATCCGTTCTGTTTAACTGCTCTTCCAAGCCCTTTGTTGTCTTTGACTGAATCACAATGTCATCGGCTAACCTCAAAGTTTTTATTGTGTCTCCCTCAGCTTTAATTCCTTCTCCAAATTTTTCTTTGGTTTCCTTTACTGCTTGCTCAGTGCACAGATAGGGAAACATCAGGGGTAGGCTACAACCCTGTCTCACTTCCTTCTCAATTACTGCTTACCTTTCATGTCTTTCAACTCTTTAACTGGAGTCTGGTTCTTGTACAAGTTGTATATAACCTTTCTCTCCCTGTATTTTATCCCTGCTACCCTCAGAATTTCTAAGAATGTATTCCAGTCAACATTATCAAAAGCTTTCTCTAACTCTATGAATCCTATCAGCAGAAGTTTGCATTTCTTTAATCTATATTCTAGGGTATGTCATTGGGGCAGTATAGCCTCCCTTATTACCATATTTCTGCAGAACCAAACTGATCTTCCTCAAGGTCAGCTTCCACCAGCTTTTTGATTCTTCTGTAAATTCGTGTCAGTATTTCAAAACTGTGACTTATTAAAGCGATAATTTGGTAATATTCACACCTTAGCACCTGTTTTCTGTGGAAATGGAATTATTGCATTTTTCCTGAAGTCTTAGGGTATTTCGCCTGTCTTGTATGTCTTGCTTAATAGGTGGGATAGTCTTGTCATGGCTGACTTTCTGAAGTATCTAAATAATTCTGAGAGAATGTCCTCTGCTCCAGGGGCCTTGTTTCAACTTAGATATTTTAGAGCTTTTTCAAATTCTTATTGCATTGTCATACTTCCTGCATCAACTTCATCTACTTCCTCTTCTCTGTCTATAATATTGTCTTCAAAACCATTGCCTTTGTTTAGCACTGGCTTTTCATTTGAGATCTTGATATTCATACAGTTGCTTTTCTTTTTTCCAAAGTTGTCTTTAATCCCCCTATAGGCAGAATACAGCATATCTTTCCCTTAGTTATACACTCTTTTGTTTGCCCTCTAACAATTCCTGCTTAGCCATTTTGCACTTTATGCCAATATCATTTTGTAGGTGTCTGTATTCCTTTTTGCCTGCTTCATTTACTACATTTTCATATTTTCTCAATTGATCAGCTAAATTCACTATCTTCTGTGTTATCCAAGAATTTCTTCTAGGCCTTAGTTTTTTACCTATTTCCTCATGTGCTTCCATCAGTATTTCATACCAAGCGTGGTAGTGCAATAGTTAGCACGATGGACTGGCATTCAGGAGGGCGATGGTTCTAATCTTCATCTGGCCATCCAGATTTAGGTTACAAATTATTGCCCTAAATATTTTAATGTAAATGCCACGATGGTTCCTTTGAAAGGACATGATTTCCTTCACCATCCTTCACAAATCCAAGTTTGTGGGCCCATCTCTAATGACCTCATTGTCAACGGGACATTAAATCCTCATCCTTCCATCACTTTTTCATCTCTCAAAGCTACCCATTCATTGTCTGCTCTCTTCCCTTCCCCTGATTCAGTCAAATTTTGCCTAGTGCTTCCTCTGAAACTCTCAATAACCTCTGGTTATAGCAGCTTTGAAAAAGGATGTAAGTACCATTTTGATTAACATATACAAAGGTATATGTCCAGACATGTATTACGTTTTTGTCTTGCTTTGTAGAGTATGTGGCAAAGCTTAATTTAACTTACATAAAATACTAGAGTTTACCATGTTATATCGTAATAAAATTGCTTATGTTCATTTGATAAGTAAGAAATCATCTGTTCACATAGCTATGTGCACCTTTGTGTAAAGCCTTGAAATCATTCTCCTCCATATTAACAACAATATAAGGATGTTTCAGTCTACTAGATGTTATCAATGTTCCTAGATCATGTGAGACAAACATCTTACTGGAAGAAATGAATGACCTCTAACAAGAAACCTATGTCTGATTTTACAAGCAACCATTTCTTACAAGATCCAGAAGAGCAACAACCATCATGTTTTGTCTGATGAAATTGTCAATTCAATTTAACATCTTTCACTTATTGGATGGAAGAAGGGAAACAACTTTTAGCATTGAGGAAACAATTTCATTGCCACCACTCACTAACACTCTCATTCCAAAGACATACATATGCATCTTCAGTGTCACAAACATGAACACACAGGCTGTGACAGGTCAGTACAGCTCACAATGAGTCAGTGAAGGAATATGGAATACCTTCTGTAAATTGAATGTGATCACACGTGGATCCCATTAAAAAGTGAGTTGAGCTGGTCAAGGTGTATGTCACCAAATGACAAGTACATCACAGCAATTCAATCTGTGCACTATATTAACAATAAAGTGTCACTATACTGCTTAATCCTATTCATTCTTATTCCAGCTAAATTTGATCAAGTAAATTAGAAAGAGAGGTACTGACACCTCAGTTACACTAAACATCTGCCTCAGTTACACTGAACACCCACTGTTAGTTGCTCAATATTTACTTGTTTTTCATTGGTGTTTGTCAAAGAAAATAGTTTCCTTCATCCTTAAATAGAAAGCCCTGTTTATTGTGCAGGACTACTTGTCATGCAGCTAGATAGCTAACTCGAGCTCTTGTCAATTAAGTGACATAACTTTTCAGTCTATGAATCTAGATGGATTTGAAACTGTAAATGGTTTACTAATTTTAATTGCTTGTCTGTGGTGCACTTATGTTGAATGTATTTAGGAAAGTACGCCCTTCTTATTTCAGCTTTACATTATTCATCACATGTCCTTTGTTTATTTCCTTTATTATCTTACTCTTAAC